>NC_133660.1:27867787-28167787 GCF_037893015.1 Macrotis lagotis
GTGTCAGATTATTGCCTAAATTACTGTCCTCTCCAAGAGGACAATGACTTCAGGATGTCTTGACTTGCAAGTGAACTGGATTTAAATGAGGCAAAACTATGCAAAGTCATCAGCCTCACTCTCTCATCCAGCATCACTGGAGTCCAATAGCAAGACAAAGGTCAAAAAGATTGTTGATGGTCCTGGATACAGTGGGAAACCTTGACTTTTTTAAGTTAAGGCTTTCGTAGTTTTTCTGGTGGTCTGAGGCAACACCCAATCAGTAATTAAAAGCTAGGTAAAATTTGAGGTACAAGATAGCCATGGACTTGGTCTTCACAGTCTGTGAGGGGAAGAATCAGAGATTCTGGTCAGAACAGAAACAATTGCCATTTGCACTCACTTGGAGTCATCAAAGCTCAATAAGCAAGTGAGACTTGGCTGGAATCTATTATTGGTTAATCAATGAAAAACAGAGTGATTTGGGTTCAAATCAATTAGCTCCATTGGAATCCCAAAGGGCCTGGTTTTCCAGAGCTAAGTTTCAGGAAATCATAAATGAAAAACCACATGAGACAAGAGTTCATTGTCCCAGTTTTTAAAAACAAAAACAACAAAAAGGAAAACAAATAAGAAAAATAGGGAAGAAAAAATCTGTTCCCCAAATCCCAAGATGCTGATTAAATATAACTGATCAAAAAGACAGAGTACCCACATGTAAGGGAATACTAACCATATGGAGAAGAGGAGGAGGAGGATCACTGACATGTTAAGTGACTTGATCTAGGTCATATAACCAATATGTTTCAGAGCAAAACTTTAACCCACATCTCTCTAAAACCAGGACTCTAACCACTGTACACTGCTTTTCTTGACAAAGTTGAATGATGCAAACTGGTCTCTATGGCCCTTCCACCTCTGAGATTCTATATGCTCATGCCATTATAATTTCCATGTTAATTATTTTGTATTGAGAAGTGCACTGATCTCAGAAAATTACAATGAGTAAATATGATATTCCCAAATATACCAGTCTTTGTGAGTTTACATTGAGTTAATCTCTTCCACCTGGAAAAAGAACTCTTCTTGCACAAACCATTCCTAGGACAGGTACAGAGTATGGGAGACAAAGACCTGGGGCACTGTCATGAAATTTGGGTACAAGGAAATAAAAGCCAATCCAAGGCATTATCTGGTAGTTTCTTATCTTAATGAATAATTCTTGCTAATGAGGAGTTGATCTATGTTTTTTTTTCTTAACTGGCAAAGAATGCAAATGCTTGCTATTAACTCCCTCTAAATATAGTGTCCTGAAATAAAGCCCAAGTAACCAGGTCTTTCTTTGTTTCAGCATTTTCAGGGATTTCATCTTCTTCTAGTCATTGCCTTGTTGTAGAGATTGTAACAGAGAATATTCACATTCTAAAGCCATCTTTTCCGTACTCATTATGTTAAGATAATGCTGTTTGAATCACAGAATTTTTTTGCACTGTTGGATCATCTTTAAATCTCTAATACTTATGTTTTGGAGATTTAATATCATATAATAGAAAGGTTTTGAACCTAGGGTCAAAGGATATAAGTTTCAGCCTTAACACTAAAGAGATAGTTAGATGGCTCAGTGAATGGAATATAGAATAGAATATAGGATATGAAGTTGAGAAGACCTGAGTTGAAATCCTGTTTCAAATATTCACTAGCTGTATGAAAATGGGCAAGTCATCTAATCTTGTGTCTCACTTTTCTTCTTCTGGTAAAATGAAGTTTATGAGTACCTACCCCTCAGAGTTGCTGTGAGAAACAAATAATATTGGAAAACTACTTTGCAAAACTCAAAGTGTTATATAAAAGTGAGTTATTATTAATTCCTATGTATCAAATTTCATGTCATTGGGCCACAGGGTTGTGAATTATAAGGCATCTGAAATCATAGGCAGCATGCCCTTTTGCACTTCAGTAGTCAATAGATTACAGAGGTTTGCCTTTAATTATATGGTCAGTCAGAGAGCTCTTGTCTCATCAGGCTCAGTTCCCCCCACTTTAGGAATTATGATGAGATAAAGTCAAGAAGCAATCTAGATCTATCTTTCTGAGCAGAATTCTAATAGCTGAGTTTACGGAAGACATTCACCCCATTACTGAAATCAGGATCTGAATTTCTGTGGAATTCATCCATAGGAAATAAATGGACTTAGGTAGAATTTAAACTATCGTACTTTGCTCTCACTTAGCCAACAACCCTTGGCATATAAATAATTAGATATGTCTTTGTATGATTTGAATGGGGTCAATCCAATGGATGAGGGAATTCTAAGTATGTTATATAAATTATATTCAGAAGATATGTGGGGATTAGGGCAAGAATTTTTTGAAAACCATGGAAATGTTTTACATGATATATGTTTATACACCCCAGAACTTGGGAACATTCCAATTCAAATTAGCTGCAGGACCCTAGGAAAATAATATAACCTTTGTCTGCCTCAGTTTCCCCACTTATCAAATTAGATGTTTGAACTCAATGGAATCTAAGGGCCTTCCTGGCTCTAAATCTCTGATGCACTTTTAAGAGTACTTTTCCTTTATACACGTCAGATTCTTCATCTGAAAAAATGAGACAAATAAAAGTACTATTTAATGCAAAGAATTTTATAATGATCAAATAAAATAGTATGTGTATAAACATATATACATATGACATGTTAGCGTGAGTTATTATTTTCTATACTACATTAGGGATTGAAGGGAAAAAGTACGGGGAAAGAAGGGGGTGGGGGGAAAGTCTATACTCCCATTAAGGTGATTGATCTAGGCAGGCAATTTTTTTTCCTCAGGTCCAGAACTAACATTAAATTTCACATTTTTCATTTGAGCCTTCTACAAACAAAATGGAAATTGGCCAGTTCTTATGAACCCTGTCATGGTCTGAATGACTCTGATGATTTGATCATTTAAGAGGAAAGTTGCCCAAATCCTGATTCATAGTAAGATTAAGGAACCTCACCCACAAAAATTCTTAGAGTGGCATTACTTACCCTGTGGTTAGTCAAATAAACACAAAATTCATTCTTTCCTTTTCAGACATTTAATGAAAAGAAAGCTTACCAATGAGAAATCAGTATCAAATTGACTTTTTCAAACTACCTCTCTTCGATTGTTAGATCAAAAAGAATTCTTAGCTTCCCTTTTATTTATGCTGTCCAATGAATTATATTGATGGTAGGCTTCTCTAGGTGACACATTGATAAATTGCTGCTGTACTTATAATATTATTGGTATTTATAATTGTGGATTTTCAGAGTTATAAGGGACCTTGGAGGTCATCAACCCCAACTTACTCATATTACAGATGAGGCTCCCTGAACCCCAATAGATTAAGTGAATTGTCTGAGATCACACAATTGATTAGTGGCAAAGCCAGGACTTAGAGATCAGATTTTCTGATTTCTTGTGAGTATGCATTATATTGCCTCTTAGCTTAAAAAATGTATTACTTATTACTCAAAATTATGTTATAATGAGAATGATTCACATTAATATGATACTTAGAATTTGTTGAATGATACACTCACATCACCTTGGTGAAGAATGCACATTTCTTTAATGAGAAAACTGAGACATGAAGGGAATTGTCACATACCCATAGCTACCTTGACTGAAGTCAGGGTTCACTCAGTGTCTTCTGATTTTAAATTGAGGGTTCTTTTCATTCACTAGGCCAAGAATGCCATGGGAATGCCCAAAGGTAAAGACTCAGTCTCTTCTCTAAACTTTGCCATAGATATCACACAACTATGAAATAAAGAATGGGGCCCTAGATGTCCAGTATGATATAGAATAATGAGCAGGATAATTGTGGAATGAGTTTCTGTTGTGTCTCATCAACATTTTAATTAAATTTTTCCCACTATAATGTAAAGATAGCTTCAACATTGATTTTTGGTAAGATTTTAAGTTCCACATTTTTTTGCCTTTTCCTTCCCTCTCCCCATGAAGTGAGTAATCTGATATAATTTACATATGTACAGTCATGTTTAATACATTTTCATATTAGCTATGCTATGAAACAAGAATCAGAACAAAAGAAAAAGATCTATGAGAGAAAACCACAAATTTTAAAAAAGTGAAAATAGTCTGCATTCAGATGCCATTTTTCTTCTCTGGATATGGATAGTATTTTTCCATCGTAAGTTCTTTGGAATTGTCTTTATTCTCCATATTTCTGAGGAGAGCTAAGTTGATCATCGTAGATCATCATCATCTGCAGCATTTATCCTAAGGTGAAGTGAAGGAATATGAACCTTCAGTGAGTTTGGTTCCAAGTATTTCCCAGGATCTAGGCTGGCCTGAATGTCCCTGCTCAGCTCCTGGGTCCTTCCAGGTATTACCTCCCTCACTAGATGGTGAGATCCTCAAAAAACAGGAACTGTCTTATTTTTTAATTTGTATCCTCTCTACTTAACTCAGTGTTTTGCAAATAATAAACATTTAATAAGTCCATTCATTCATTCGTTCACGATTATAGTGAATACTTGTAGTAACTGTGCCCTCCATCATCTAAGGACTTTGGAGGCAAGAATTCTAATTGCTTTCTACTTCCTCTGCCTCATAACTAGGAAATATATACCCTCGGTTTCTGTTAGCCCTTTGATTCAAAATTGCCATTTCCCTGGGTGAAATGTTCTTTCTTTGAAACCCCTCCACCATTTTGCCTTTCCAGTTCAATTTCCTTCTCCAGTTTGACTCATGTTCTACCCTCCTTCATTTGAATTGCCCCTCTACCAAATTCCTATGCATCCTCGATAGATACCTATATATCTATAAATCTATTTATGTAAATCTCTAAGCTTTATAAAATGAAGGAACGCACTATCAATGAATTTATAAGCTATCTTTTTTTGCTGATGGAAACCTAGATCTCTCCAATAGACACTGTATTCCTGACTGCCCTCTTCAATACAATATCTCATGCCTCCTCCCACCCCCCTACTAAGAGGACAAAAAAGCATCCAGAATATTCCCAATGCCCTTCCCAGATATTTCCTTTGTGATCATCATCCAACATTTCTCCTTTGAGATCTATATTTTTGTGACTAATCTTTTATTTGTCATTCATTCATTGTAGTTATTTCTGACTCTTTGTGACCTATTTCGGCTTTTCTTAGCAAAGATACTAGAGTGATTTGTCATTTCCTTTTCAAGCTCATTTTACATACAAGAAAACCAAGGGCAACAGCGTGAAGTGACTTGTCCAGGGTTACAAAACTAGTCAGAGTCTAATCATGAAGATGAGTTGACCTGACTCCAGGTTTGGCATTCTATTAACTGTGTCACCTAGCTCCCTGGACTGTCCCTTACAGTTTTATACTTTCAGCTCCTGTTTAGTAGTGTTATTTCCAAACCTAAAACCTGGCCTTGGGATCCATATACTTACTGGTCTCCTGTATACTTGGGAACTTTCATGAACTATTCATGTCCCTTTAAGGACCCAGTGAAGGATTCTGAGAGGTGAAACTCTATGATCAAAGCTCTGTCTTTGGAGGATTCTTTTGACAGTTTTACCTAATAGGAAGGGTAGACTAAATAGCAGGGAAATCCAATCTTATACTATTTCAATCATCCAGGCAAGAGATAATAAAAATTTGAGCTCATGTAGTATTTGTGTGAATGGGGAGGTTGAAATGACAAAAGATGATTAAAATATTTATGTTGGGAAATGACAGTATTCTTAAAGGTATCATTGATAATGAAAGGATACCAATGCTTTATATTTCATATGTATATAAATAATTATGCAAAGAAACATCCATCTGTGCACACATCTATTCACATAAAAGGATCCACATGTCTGTATATATGTACACATGAATATATAAACATAAACATACCTATGCATATACATGCTCAGTGAATAGCATAGCATCTTTGTAGTTAAGGGAAAAGCTTAGAAGGTTTCCTCTAAGAGAGAGGACTTTCATAATTCAGATCAGATGAGATCACCATGTGAGAGCAAAAAGAAAAACAAAGATAATGGAGGACAGCAAAAATAAGAGATAGTAGAAGGATCAGGAAGTTGACCATATTTGGAAGTAGTGAGAAAGTAGAGAGGGAGAGAAAGAAGAGGAGACAGAATAGAATAAAGGAGAGGGCAAAGTTCTGAAAGACACAGGAGATGATGTGATCAAGGTGTAATTTTGGCAGGGAAAAAGCTAACTTCTTTCTGAGAGGCTGAAGAGTAAAGAATTTTTGAAAATGCAAATGAGTTGGGGAGTAGCTTCTATGTTTTGATTGTGAAGTAGGCAAGTAGACAGCAAGTATTTATTATGAACTTACTATAAGGAGGGTACTTTGCTAAGTGATGGAGAGAAAAAAAATGCAAGCAAAGAAAAAGATTCCTTAAAGGAGTTTGAGATCCAATGAAGAAAAGCAACAAATAAACGAGAGTTAAAAACTCTGTAGAGTCAAGGGAGCAGCCAGGAGGGGAATGAAAATTATCTGCCCTGGACCTTCCCCCAAAATGGGGACATGGCTTGTGGAAGGATATTCAGTGAGAAAGTCCCAGGTAATGAGTACATTTTTTTCTAGTGAGAAGGCAGCTGAGTTGTGATTGCAAAGTCCTGATTATCAGCACATCTGGAAGGAGATGACATATAGAAAAAAATAAATTTATGTATGGATTGTAAAAGAGCAGGAAAGATACACATCTTTAGTAGTTCTTTCCCCCACCCCAGAAAGAGAGTTTTAATTCTTCCTGGGAAAAGGAGGAGATTGGAACTAGGGGCTGTACTCTCCTCTCCTCAGAAAGGAGAGGTAGCATCCTAGAATTATGTCAATATGCTTCTTTCAATCCTCAGTCCTAGGGATTTAGGTGGTCACTATTTATTAATAGGGGAATTATCCAAGGCCAAATTTTCTTCTCACCAAATACCACTTCTATGATGAACACACATAGCAAAAAACAAAGAAACTTATTCATCTAAGTCAATTATGGAACATAAATCAGAGAAATCACACATATGAGAATATATGCCAAACAGTACAGATTGAAAACGTTTTTCCATTGGGGATGAGATAACTCGGCTGAACCAAGAGAATCTCTGATCTCATTCAGAGGGATACTCCCCTTAGTCTGTGTTATATCAAATTGGAGATAAGGACATGATGGGGATTGGCAGCTCCTCTCAAGTTGGATACTTTCCAAGTTTTATTCTCCCTTCAACTATATAAGGAGAGATTGGCAATGTCATTCTTCCTCAAAACCGAAAACTAAGAGACCCCCCCAAAGATATTGAAGAGCAAAAATTTGGGGTCTCTTTTCCCTTGCTCTCACAAAACCCTCTTTGCCTCTTCTGCAGGCATGGGGCATTAATCTCCACCAAAGAAAAGAAAATCTCACACCATTAGACTCTGGGGTTTGATTTATAGAAGCAAGTCTAGTGTGGACCTAAAGGGAGGACCCTAGAAAAGAACACACCAGTATGGTACAGTGGAAGTCAATGGTCACAAGAAAAAGACCACAGACATCACCAAGGCCACTAAGACCAAGAACAATTATTTTAAGCCAGATAATTTGAATTCAAATCCTAATTCTAACATTTATTGTAGACAGACCACTTAAATTGTCTCTGTTTCCACATGGAAGGAAAAGGGAAAGTGAATTAGATAGTTTCTAATATTTAGCCCTAAACCTATGAGGTGAGAAAATGTGTTGATCCAGAAAAGAGAGCTGGGGCTTGTTAATTATCCTGGCACTAATGATAGTCCAAACAGTGGCCAGGACAGTTCTGTTCTGGGTCTTTCTTTTCTTATCAGCAAAATCCTGTGCTTGAGAAATGCCACCAATTTCTTATGCAGAGATAACTGAAAATTTATTCTTTTATGAATATTTAAGCTCATAATAAGAATTCAATTATACTATTTCTGCCAGTCAGCTTCTCTTTTAGATAGTATCTATGATTTCATTGGTCCCTGCTGAGCACTCTCCATCCCACATTAGTGCATTTGGGCAACTCTTCAGCTATTTTCAGTCTTAGAGAATTTCCTGGGAAACCAGAGAGACTCAATAATTGGCCAGGATCATGTAGCAAGGATGTACAAGTAAGTGCCAATTCTTGAACCCAGTTCTCCTTGACGACAAGGCTGACTCTCTCTATTAACTATACCAGCCTGTCTCATAGCCTGTGAGAAGTGTTTGACACACTGGAAATGTTGATCACACTTTCTCCTTTGAATTTCTCATAGATGAACCAGCCTTGTGAGAAAAGCAAAACCCTATTACAAATGAAGAGATAATTAGATGGCCATCTTATTTTCAAAGGTTCATCAAAATAGATGGCTGCGAGAGACACCTACAATGTCAAAGGGCAGCTGCCATGTTACTTGGAGACAAAGCCTTGAAAACAGACCTGATCTCAAATCTTCTCTTTGACTTATCTTAGTCACATGACTCTAGAATGGTCACTTAATTTTTCTGATCTTTCCTTTTCTTATTTGTAAAATAAGGATGTTATGGTTTGTCTTTCATTTTTGAAGTGGGCCAATGCCATCATCTCAATCCATTTGTGAATTGGATTCATGTGTAATAGAACAGCACTAAATCATCAGCCTTACACTCTCTTCTGAAGTCATCCAAGTCTAGCTAGACAAAAATTAGAATACCAGATGATGGCCTGGGCTGTATTGAATGATTTTGGTGCCTTTGTCTGACTAAGCCATAAGCTTTCCACACCTACTTCAAATACCTTCATAGCCCCTGGGATAAATTTTTCTCATCCACTTATTCTGCTGAGTGAACATCTTCATATACATGGGGCAGACATCTCTCTAGCTCACTGATGGGTTTGTGTCCCATTGGTTATACTCAAATGGGGAAAGTAAAAGAGTATCAACACCCCCCCCCTTGTGCTTTCTAGAAAAGTGATCCATTTCAGATTTTGTTATTATTGTTATTCTCATTATTATTGATATGATCATGATGAAACTATTATTAGCATAGTTACTTATTTTATTTTCACATTGGGGTGAGATTGGAGAATGTAGATCTCCGTCTAAGCCATTTTTTTTCTCTTCTTTATATAAGTCATTGGTACCTAAAGTCATTCCTATTGTACTGTAAGCAGAAAGGCATGTGGTGCCTTTCCTGAAGGACCTTCTGACTCAGAGGAGTACAGAGAATTGGAAATGGGCTATAGTCAGACACAATGATTAATGCCTCAGCCGACTGCTACCTTCTTGTTGGAGCTGCCCACTTTGGAAAGCTTTAGGATACTGTGTGGGATTTCTATTCCAAAAGTTACCTGTCTTCTGGGTTCAAGAGCAAAGAAGGTTAAAAGAGGTAAGTAGAAATACAGAAACATAGGAAGTTATTGAAAATATCTCTAATCAAGAGCATCATCCCTCCTCAGCCCCTCCTCCCCCACCAGCCAAATAATAGCTTCTTCCTTGCAGTTCATTCTCAATGGCAATGTTAAAAAAAAATCACTCCAATCTACTCATTGCCTCTTGATTATGATTTATGTGACCTTTGGTAAACCCCTTAAATCTCAGTGACTCAGTTTACCCATCTATAAAATAAAAATATTAGATGATCTCTGAGGATCATGCCAATTCTAATTTTGTTATTCCATTATCTAGTTCTCTTGGCAAAGGAAGAGGTTGTCATGAATATTTTGCTTGAAGGCTACTCTTTATTTTCTAATATTGATATATCTGTAGCTTAATTACTAATCTTCACAATTAAGCTCTGAATTCTGGTTATTTACTGGTGACAAGCTGGGACAAGACAACACTATTTTTTATCATTTGGGTCTGATGATGAGAAAGAAAATGATATGTTGAAATTAAGGGAATTTTTTTTGTCATTATATCAACAAGACCTAACAGTGAAACTTTTACAGAGTGTGTGTAGGATGCAGGAGAACTGAAGCAATTTGATTTCATTGGACTCTGGAGAAGAGAAGGGGAGTGATAACAACAAAATAAGGTTAGAAAAATGAGTCAAAGCCAAGTTTTTATGAACTTTAAACATGATAATTAAAGAACACTTAAGAATTTAACAATTGGGAGGGGGCTTGGTGGAGCAGTAGATAAAGCACCAGCTCTGGAGTCAGGAGGACCTGAGTTCAAATTCAAATTCAGACACTTAATAATTACCTAGCTGTGTGACCTTGGGCAAACCATTTAACCCCATTGCTTTGCAAAAAACCTAAAAAAAATTTAACTTTTAAATCCTAGCACAGCTGTCCAATTCATGTCACCCTTTCCTCTTCTCTCATTCCTTAACTCTTTATGGTCTGACTTCTGGTCTCATCTCCAAAATGAAATGATTCTCTCCAAAATCCCGAGTGATCCCTTACTGTCAAATCTGGTGTGTTCCCCCCTTCTTAGTTATGATCTGTCTCATGACCTAGCTACTACATTGAAGCCAAATCAATTAGATAAGTATTTATTAAGAGCTTAGTGGATACAAGGTACTATGCTAGGCATGGAGAATACAAAGATAAGCAAAAGTCAATCTCTACCATCAAGGAGGGCTTCCATTATAATTGGGGAACTCTAACACAAAAAGAGGAGTTGAAAATGGGGCTAAGGAGTCAGAAACAGCTAAGAGAAGAGTGCAGGATGGTTGGCCTGGAGATTTCAGGAGGAATTAATCAATACATGAAGATGGTGGAGGGATGTTCTGCTGAACCTGAGAAAAATTCCAAGGTAAGATAGTAAAGATTCTATACCTTATCCTATAGTGTACAATATGATTCATGTTACAGTATAATCTACATTATAGTTAGAATCTAATATAAGAAACTATAAAAATAATATAGGTAATCTGAACATGAATGAATGAGAAAATGGCAAAACTGAACCTTTTTTCATTAGCACAGTAGGAAATAAGAGCAATAATAATCTAATTTTATTTGACCAGAAGATGGACAAAATATTTCAAAGTAATTATTTTAGCTCATAATTTCTATCACTAATTATGCAGCTCACCTTAAGATCATATTGCATCTTGAGATATTAGGTAATGACAGTGTGAAAAATGGCATGAATCCCATGCTGAACAGGGGTACCCTCTTTAGAGATAAGTTTTCCAGAATTGAGAATATTGTATGAATTTCTTCTAACCCCAAATACAGGCCAGCTAGGTGGACCAGTGCACAGAGAAATAGTTCTGGAGTCAGAAAGACTCATCCTCCCAAGTTCATATATGATTTCAGATACTTAATCACCATGTGACCCCAGGTAAGTCACTCAATCCTGTTTGTCTCAGTTTCCTCATCTGTAAAATGAACTGGAGAAGGAAATGGCAAACCACTCGAGTATCTTTGATACGAAAACCACAAATGGGGTCATGAAGAGTCAGTAATGACTAATCAACAACAGCAGCCCCAAATGATACAGTAGAGCCTTCTGGAGGAGGGCTACATTTAGTCAAAAGAATTTGGCCTGTCCAAAATTAGGGGAAATCAGAAGTAATGAAGAAGGTCTCTTTCCAGATTCTACCATTTATTTGGAAGGCAAATCTATAGAATACAGATTCTTTCCTTTTGTTTTGTGTTCTTTTCTTATTGTTAAGAATCCCTTTGGAAGTCTGGTGAAGTCTATATACACACATTCAGAATAATAGGTTGCCTATATTCATAATTGAAGAAAATGCTAAATTTTCATCACAAGTAAATAAAAATCAAGATGTAATCTTTTATCTATCCAAGTTTGCAAATTCCCTTAAATCCTTTACTCAGACCCCAAATTAATAATCCCTACTCATAGAACTTGTCCAGCAATATGTCTTGGGCACCTAATGCAGAGCCACACTGAGCAGAGTCAAGAAAGAAACAGCAAGAGGAGGGTGGGTAGGATTGTCCTCATGACATTCCAAAGTTCTTTTCCTAATAGCACACTTCCTGTTGAAATAAAGGTCTATCTTTGCCATCCTCATTTATTAGCATTCCTACATGCCAACAAAATTTGTAACACCATTATCTCTGAAAACTAAAAATGATTATGAGTCGTTTTTCAGTCATGGCCAACTCCGTATCTTCATTTGAGACTTTTTGGGCAAAGATACTGGAGTGGGATGCCATTTATTTCTCCAGATCATTTTATAGATAACAAAACTTAGCCAAACCAGGTTAAATGACTTGCCCAGCATCTCACAGTTATTTTCTGAAGTTAGATTTGAATTCAGAAAGAGGAGTCTTCTTGATTCTATGTCCCGTACTCTATCCACTCAACTACTTAATTGTCTAGTATCACATACAAAGAGCAATGGAGAAGCACATTTTCCCCACGATTCCATACCAGCCTCCCTATCCTAGGAATTCAATCAGTCTCTGTTCTTCTCAAATCGACTTTGTGACCCCTTCTTCTGCTTGATCAGTTTCTCCCAGAGCCTCCATTTTTCAAAGGAAAGATCTAAACTAGCTGACTTCATTTCTCTCCAACATCTACTCTTGAATCTTCAAACTTTTTTTAACATACCCATTTGTGAGCACCTTCTCCCTCCATCCTTTTAACCTTCTTTTTATGTCTTTCCTTCCTCCATTACAGTGTAAGCTCCCATAAAATAAATTTGAATTTTAAAATAATCTAAAAAAAATAACGCCCCAAGCAATTGAATGTCAACTCTTTGAAAGCAGGAATCATCTTTCTTTCAGAATGTATCTATATTCCTAGAACTTGATATAATTATGAGAAAGAAGATATTCTTGAAACCATGCTTGCTGACTTTGGTCAACTTGGTGGGCATAAGAAGCCATAGAACCACCAAAGAGCTCTAATGACGGATTAAGATTAACTAATCTCATCAAAAAGTGTACCATTGAGGGGTGGCTAAGTGGCATAGTGGATAAAGTACCGGCCCTGGAGTTAGGATTACCTGGGTTCAAATTTGGTCTCAGACATTTAATAATTACCTAGCTGTGTGGCCTTGGGCAAGCCACTTAACCCTGTTTGCCTTGCAAAAACCTAAAAAAAAGTGTATCATTGAACCAAAAGCTGATATAGTAATGTGACAACACTGAGAAATGACAACTAGATAGTCAATGAATTTTACTGATAATGTTAAAAGAGAAAATGACCTCCAGCACATTAGATGGAGCCTCTGGCAAAATTGAGAGAACATGAATGTGTGTGTGTGTGTATGATTGGCATGACTGTGATCTGCAACATTAGAGAAAATTTTGGAATAGATGGGATTAGGGATCCATTTGAATATATTTGAGAGGGTGTAAAGCCAGTACCATTAGCAAGAGATTTGGAAAGTAAGCTTTTTTTAAAAATTTCTGAAACTGAAAATAACATACTTGTGCTATTCATAAAATCCTGTACTTAGAAAAACTTGCAGAGAATTTTCTAACTCATTTAAAACCTTTTAAATGAGTTTCAAGGAGTTTTGAGGTTTTTTATTAAATTAAAAAATATAAAAATACAACATAAAAATGTCTTGTTAGTGGGGTATCCACCTTTTTCTTTATAGTTCAGAGCCCCTCTTCATTTTCTCCAAGAGATATATAGACCTTATTCAGTCTAAGGAAAGTCTGTCCTTTAGAGAAAGCCCTTGGGTTCTGTTCCTTGAAGAATCTTCTCACTGTAGCATCCAGGGAAGAATCACTGAAAATTGAAAGGGAAGATGGAAATTTACTAGTTGAATTTCAACTAAAACCTCTGCATAATTGGTGGATGATAATAATTTAATAATGGAGTGAAGACCATGTCCTATGTATGAAGTTTGAAATGAACTTATTAAATTCCAGGAATCAGAACTGAAGGGATTGGTGCTTTGAGATAGTTGGATGTTTATCAGTTAAGAAAAGGGGAAGGATGCAGAAAGGAAAATAGAACTTCTGCTGTACCTCCTTTTACATGGAGAAAATCTATAGGAAGTAGCTCTTAGTCCCTGGATTTGATCATGAGAGACAAAAAAAAAAGGACCTGATCTGTTGCCCTCACCTAGACAGCAATGGCTAATTCCTATCACAATCAAGGTGCTGACCTAGACAAGTCTGAGAATGGATTTATTTTCTATCTTCTTTTTCTATTTTCTATTTTTCCCCTTTAATATGGAGCAGAGATCTTGAGATGGACATTTGTAAACCTGGAAACAAATTTGTTAGTTTAAGTGATTGGGGGCAAGTTGATCCTGGATGAACTTCAGCCCTGGCAACTACTCTGGTGCTTCTTAGAGATGAATATCAGCTAGGTCATAGACCCAAACATTGGTCTAGATGTTTAGAAGACATAGGCCCAAAGAGAATTGGTTGGATAGTACAGAGAAAAGATGAAAGTGAAGTAAGTGGTGATTAAACAATTTTGTATCAACTGACTAGTAGGGCAAAACAGTTAATTTTAACTTTTTTATGTTTATGTCTTTTTTAATTATTACTTATGAATGTCTTAAGCATTTCATTGTGGAAGAAATAGTTAACTGCCATTGGAGAGTACATTTCTATTTTCCCTTTAGGAGAGATCCTAAGCTTGACAGAAACCTCAACGTTCAGTGTTTCTTCCCTGGATGCTAGAGTGAGAAGATTCTTCAAGGAACAGAACCCAAGGGCTTTCTCTAAAGGACAGATTTCCCTTAGGCTGAATAGGGTCTTCATATCTCTTGGAGAAAATTAAGAGGGGCTCTGAACTACAAAGGAAAAGGTGGATACCCTAGCTCCTCTTCCCTAGTAATATTTTTTGTTGTAATAGAAAGAAAATCAGTCTTTTCTATTTTAATTTATGTATGACTAAATGGATATGCTCCCTGACTGGACATGTGACCTTGGGCAAGTCACTCAACAAACCACTCCAATACTTCTGCAAAGAAAATATCATGAGATCATGAAGAATTTGAAATAACACAACAACAGATTTTGTGAATCCTGCATTGGATTAGGATTAGGACTAGAATTTACTTCCAAGTAATACTTTCTAACCAATGTAGGATGAAGATCTCTATCACCTCTGTAATCTACAGTCATAGAGAACAGAAAAAGCTAAATGACTTTCCCAAGTTCAAAAAACTGGTATATTCAGAGCTTTTACTGGCTCCAAAGAAAGTTTTCTAAACATCATATAAAACCAGATATTTAAATAAACTGAACCTAGGACTAGATCTTTGAATCAACAAGGTGTTATAAATAATGAAGTCTATCCAGCCACATTGCTTTCACAAAACATTATCCTTAATAAAGTGACACTATATAATTCATGATATTGAAATTTTTGGTGGGAAGAAAAGACACTTTCATTATCAACAAAAATAAAATGATTTAAAACATTTTTCTTCATCTCATCTTTTAAAATATTTTATATGCATAAATATGTTTATAAAATCTATCCACCTAACATTGAGTGTATATAATTTATGAATAAGTAATTATCACTTATTAATTGTATGATCCTGATCACTTAACCCCAATTTATTCATAAAAATTAATAATTATGCACATTTTTATAAATAGGGCTATTCAATCAATAATACTTAGAAGGTAAATCATTTAGATACTTTATTTAATTTTCTAAATTAGCAGAGAACTTACCCTTTCATTTGATGCTTTTGAAGTTTTTTGGTATCAATAGGGAATTAAGGCATCCTCAAACTTCTTTGTAAAATAAAAACAAAACAAAAAACTTTAGGCACTATGATGAATACCTTTGCTCAGTCATTGTAGTTATGTGAGAAGGCCATTGAATTTTGGTCCTTAAAATCTCATTCAATGATTCTGGCTAAGCTTTTTCAGGCCTCTGGGCCTGTTTCCACCTCATTTAAATGGGGGTCAGGTCACAATACTTGCAATATTTAGTCCATGGAACTATTGGAAGGTAATACTTTATTAAACTTTGATATACAGTCTTAAAATTTTAGTGCTTAGAATCTAGTGCTGACTTATGGTAGATACCATACAAATATGTATTCCCTTTTTCCCCCTCCCTTTTTCCTCAGAGGAATAGACATATTAGACCAAAGATTCCATTGATTATAGGAACCTCATATAAGAAGTTCCCTCTACCAAAGTGGGTTGGTAACTTCTCTATAATCAATAGTTTTTGAAAGTTGCCTATGGCACAGAGGTTAAGTGATTCATCTTTAGTGATATGTAAAACAGGACAGAGTTAGTATCCCAGTCCAGGTTTTCTAGGTCCTGAGGCCAACTGTCTTATTAGAGCACTGACTCAAGTTAAGAAGACCTGAGTTCAAATCCAGCCTCAGACATTTGACATTAATTGTGTGGCCTTGGGCCAGTCACTTAATCCTGACTGCCTCACATCCTGGGCCACTTCCAGTCATCCTGATTCATATCTGGCCACTGTACCCAGAAGGTTCCAGGAGGGTAAAGTGAGACTGGTGCCATTGCATAACACCTCCTTGCTGAAATTCAATTAATGTGTTTGTCAAACCATCACTTCCCTGAAGTCATGGCCTTTTTCAGGTATGAAGGACAAACACCAACAATGCCCCACTAACTCTTTAAAAAAAATTGTTTTTGTCTTCAAAACAACTAAGGAGTTTTAATTAAAAGCCAAACCACTGATGAATGCAAACACATGTAAACATAAGAAATGAAGATAATATATTATTCTTATGTGAGATGAGGATATAGCAAGAATCTATTGTGGAAGAAACTTGAACAAAAACCAAGGGCACCAGGTTGAATGAATGAATGAAGCATTTATTAAACACTAATGTGAAAAGCACTGTCCTAAGAGTTGAGAAAACAAATAAGTCTTACAGTCCCCATTTTCAAGGAACTTGCATTCTAATGAAGAAAACTATGTTGAGTTTTTTTAGCTGAATTTCTCATATTCCTTAGGGTAAACTGAGTTCTTCAATATATGCTTCCTTAATATGATTTCAATCAGTTTCTGATGTTGAACCATTTAGCAATACTAAGGGTCTTCAGTGGCCATGTTGGTGACCTTGGTAGGAGCAATGGCTTGGCTGAATCTCCACAGAGGTTACCTCAAAGAAGAATGTCATGCTGTGTGGCCATGGGCAAGCCACTTAACCCCATTTACCTTGCAAAAATCTAAAAATAAAATAATGTCATGTAAGTGAGCTGCAATCATGGCTATTCCAAGACTCTTGACTTGAGTCCTGCCTTCATTGGACTAATGGCAGTAAAAGATAGTGGTGGAGATTTCACTTGTTTAGAATATGTTGCTTCCTGTTTTCCTCAGGATACCTCACTACTTCACTAGGCTTGGCTTGCCCAGCTTGTGCATGGTTCTAACCTCAACTCTGTCCTTTACAACAATATAATCTTAGGTAGTCACTTAATTGGGGGGAGGGGTTATATGTTCCTCTTAAGCAAAATGTGTGGGTTGGAGCTTATAATTCTTATGTTCCCCATGAATTCTAGAGTTCTTTGCTTCTATGACATAGAGATAGGAATATAAAAATGAAATCATTTGGAATCTCATCTATATGCTTCCCTCCAAAAGGAAGCAGGCATGGAATAGTAGACACTGGATTGGATGGTAGAAGTTTGTATTATATTCTGGAGTCGATCACTAATTAACAAGATAAATATGTCTCTAATACAGTGAATCACAGAATAGCTATCTGCTGTATGACTGAATGAATGACTAAACTTATTTGGTCAAAATACCTAAAATCTTCTTTCTTTCATCTATTACATGGGAACAACAGGATCTGTCTAAATGACTTTGAAGGCTCTCAGGAACAAATAAGATAGCTGCCATAATGTTTTCTGAAAGAGAAAACAATATTCTAGTGAAGTTATACCAGTTCATCTTCTGATATACCAGTCTCTATCTCCTCTACTGAACTGGTGAAAACATTTGGGTGGGGGGAGGAGAGTGTTGTACATGAAACCAGGAACAATGAAATTTAAAAATCTGCTTTAGATATTTAATAGCTGTGTATTTTCTCATAGGAATAACCATTCTGGTAAATCTTATTTCAGAGAGTTGTTAGAATAAAATGATTTCATGCTAAGTAAATGCCAGCTGTTGACTATTCTTTTCTCATCATCTATTTATTTTTCTTTTATTTTTAATTTATGGAATAAAGCAAACATTAACATAATGAAATAATTTCCATAATAATAATCTTTTATCTTTTTATTGGTTTTTGCAAGGCAATAGGGTTAAGTGACTTTCCCAAGGTCACACAGCTAGGTAATTAGTAAATATCTGAGGCTGGAATTGAGCTCAGGACCTCCTTACTCCAGGGCTAGTGCTCTATCCACTGCACCACTTAGCTTTCCCAATATTAATATTTTAAGCACAACTTACTTTCTTTTTAAATTTATAATAAAGTTGCCATGTAAATTTCCTTTTTCTTCCCAACCCACTGCCCTAGAGTTGGCTATCATTAGACACAAATAGGTGCTACTTGTGTGTTTGTGTGTGTGTGTGTATATATATATACACACACACATATATATATGTGTGTGTGTGTATGTATGTGTAAATGTTTTGAATATTTAAGCTCATATGGGTATATATGTATCTAAAAAGTTATTGTATACAGGCTTCCATTCATCAGTTCTTTTTCTTGGTGCAGATCTTATCTTTCTTCATATGTCCTTTAGTTTATTTGGGTATTTATAAAAGTCAAAATGACTTCTTTGTTCTTATTACCAGTTGTATTATGGGGTTTATAGACTTCCTATTAGCTTAGGTTTTGGCTTCCTTTCCTCACCTCTACCTGTTCCCCTGGGTTTTCCTTTCCTACTGAGAGCTCCTAATAGTCTTATCTTAATAGTTTTATCTCTCTTAGGTTGATTCTTACTTTGTCTTGAGAAATATTTAAAGTACATTTAGAAAATTCCAAGCAACACATGAGTGTGTAAAGTAAGCAACCAACCCAGTAATAGTTTCTGAAGCAAATGCACCAGGGAAGCTAGTGACTTATTGAAAAAGGTTTCCTGGAGGTTGGAGAGACAGTGGGTAAAATAATAATGTGAGGGCCAAATAATTGCCTCTTCCTAAAATTTGTTCTTTTAAACATTGTATAAATTTGCCAAATTGGAGTGTGTTTGTGTGCGTGTATCTGTGTTTGTGTCTGTGTGTGTTGAGTGAGCTGGTTCCTCTGGAGGCCTTTTGTGTATGGAACCATAGGCATTGATCCATCATTGAAAGCACTACTCGGTCAAAGCCTCCAATTGATATTCTTGTCAGTTCCTCATTTATCTTTGCAGGTCTCAAGGTGATTGACACCTTGGCAACAGAAACAGATGCTACCCTGGGAAGTCCATGAAATTTGGAGGGGGGGAGGGAAGGAGGGAAGCTCAATCTTCACTTCCATTAGGGCAATCCCCCCTTCTTTCTGAGCTCAGGAGATTTGGCCAGATGGGTTCAGCTGTAAATAGGAATATAAGAACAGAGGGGATTAGGTCTTCATGGGAAAAAGAAAAGGATATCTCAAGAAGCTTTTCAGGCTTATTAAGGACACTAGAAGTCATTTAAAGCTTTCTTTTACCTTAAAAGGATGGTACACATGCTAGTTATGAGAACTACTATGATTATGATAGAAAATTAAATCATCTAATATAAAATGAAACTTATAATAATTACCCCTATAAGCCCAATCTAGCATCTCTATGTAGGGGTGAGACAATGAATTTTAGATTTAGATTTAGAATTAGAAGGAATATAAGAGGTCATGAAGTCTAGTAGCCTCATTTTATTTTATTTTTCCCACTTATGTGGGTGAAACATTTTTGACAATTTAAAAAAAAATTGAGTTCCAAATGGTCTTTCCTTCCCCTCCCCCTCCTCAAGAAGGCAAGCAATTTGATATAGATGATACATGTGCAGTCATGCTAATGTATTTCCATATAAGTAGAGTTGTGTGTGAAAGAAAATGGACAAAAAATTCACCCCCTCCAAAAAAAAGGTTTTTTTTTTTTTAAATTATGCTTGGATCTGCATTCAGATTCATTCTTTCTCTTGACAATGATGACATTTATCATCAGTCCTTTAGATTGTATTGCTGAAAAAATCTAAGTCATTTGGTAGCTCATCATTCACAATCTGCTGTTACTATGTACAATGTTCTTTTGGTTCTGCTTATTTAACTTTGTATCAGTTTACATAAGTGTGTCTAGGATTTTCTGAAAGTAGCCTTCTCTTTGTTGTTGCAGTATGATATTTTTCTATCACAATCATATATCACTATTTGTTCCTCCATTTCTCACTTTAATGGGAATCACCCCAATTTTCAGTTCTTTGCCACCCCAAAAAGAAATATTATAAATATTTTTGTATGTAGAGGTCCTTTGTCTTTTTTTTCTATTGGATCTCTTTGGGATAAAGCCCTAGTAATGGTAATGCTGGCTCAAAGATAGCCCCTTAGTTCCAAATTTCTCTCCAGAATGGATGGATCATTTCACAAGCATAGCAGCAATGCTATAGTGTTTTCCCTCATCCATTCCAATAGTTCTCATTTTCCTTTTCTATCATGTCATCCAATCTGGTAGGTATGAGGTTGTTTTATTTTGCATTTTTCTGATTAATTGTGATTTTGAGCATTTTTTCCATATAATCATAGATATCACTGACTTCTGAAAACTGTTCATATCCCTCAATCATTTATCAATTGGAGAATGACTCCTATTCTTATAAATTTGACTCAGTTCTCTGATTATTTAAAAAATAGATACTTGCTATTAAAAAGTTCCCCCATGGTTTCCCTTTCCTTCTAGTCTTGTCATTTTCCTTGGCCAAAAACTTTTTAATTTAACATGAATAAAATTATCCATTTTCTATCCTGTAGTACTATCTTTTGTTGGTGAGAGATTCTTCTCTTATCCACAGGTCAATGGCAAAGATATTCCATGTTTTTCTAATTAGCTTATGGTATCTTTCTTTCTGTCAAAGTCATATACTCATTTTGACTGTATCTTGGTATGCACTATGAAATGTCTATTCATACATAGTTTCTGCCATACTCCTTTCCAATTTTTCCAGCAGTTTTTGTCAAAAAATGATTTCTTATTCTTTTTTTTTTTTAGGTTTTTGCAAGGCAAAATGGGGTTAAGTGGCTTGCCCAAGGCCACACAGCTGCGTAATTATTAAATGTCTGAGACCAGATTTGAACCCAGGTACTCCTGACTCCAAGGCCGGTACTTTATCCACTACACCACCTAGCCGCCCCCCAAAAATGATTTCTTATTCTAAAAGCTTGAAGCTTTAGGTTTGTCCAACATGAGAAAACTATGGTTATTTATTGCCATGTATAGTGTACCTAATCTATGCCACTGATCTACCATTCTATTTTTAGAGAGCTGTCCCTGTATTTCTTAGTCAGTACCAAATTGCTTTTTTCTAATTACTGCTCTGTAAACAGTTTGAGATCTGGTATGGCTGGCCTCAATTTATATAAGAAAAAAACTTAGTGCCCCACCCCAAAGCTAAGTGATTGTCCAGGATCATACAATTAGGAAGCCTTTGAAGAAGGATTTTAAACTCAAATATTCTTGGCTCCAAGAACCAGGCTCTATTCTTTATATTGTCTTTCAAAATAATAGAATATCTGCCAGGGAATTCTTGGATAGTGGGGAATTTGCCTGCCTTGAAAATGCAATGATAGATGATAAAGCCTGGTCAATGGAGTTCTGCCAATATTTTAGTCCTTTGAGCTCACTGAAGACAGATCATATAAGCATACATGAAATGGATTAATAATAAAAGTTTTAAGAAACTATATAACAGTACATCAAAACAAAACTTAAAACATCTTAGAAGCTATTTGCATGTAATCCCTACTCCTTTTTTGCATCAATTTTGCAAAAATATAGTATCAATCCCTAGTCAGTATTCATAGTAGAAAACTTGAGCACCCTACTGTCTAATTGAACCTAACAAAAAATAAATATTTGGATTGAAATAGTAGAAATGGCACATCTAAAAATATTTTAAAATGATAAAAACATACATACCCTTCATCAACTGTGTGTGTGTATGTGTATATATATTATATATATATATATATATATATATATATATATATAGTGCTTTGAAGAATGCAAAATGTTTTATACATACCATCTCATTTGATAACTTGAAGTAAGAACTATTAATATGTCCATTTAACGGATGTGAATGTGAAAACTGCTGCAAGCAAAAGCAAAGGTTAACTTGACAAATGAGTCAAAGCAGTACAAACAATAAAATAAACAGCTTAATATAAAAATAATCTATTTAACATAAGGAACCTATTTTACAGAAACTTAACAATTTTAGAAAATTAACTCCCAAAGAAGAGTGGAAAATTTCTAATCCCCAAGTCCAACTTGTACTAAACACAAGTTTGAATAATTAAGAAACAGAGAGCTCGAATGATGAAATATTGCTGCATAGAGAGGAAAGGGAAGAGAATAGAATTTATGTGAAGTCACACACTTTGCCATATTCTTCTTGAATCTCCTTTGATTCTCACAACAACCCCATGAGACAGGCTATATTATAATCCCCATTTTATAGTTGAGGATTCTGAGGCAAGGAGAGGTTAAGTGACTTACCTCAAATCACATATCTAATAAGTGTCTGAGGCCAAATTTGAATTCAAGTCTTCTTGACTCCTGCCTCAGAACTCTGCTCACTGTGTTACCAATTATCAAGATGATGACTGAAACTCTAACTTCATTGCAAAAATGAAAAGTGTTGGGGTAAGGAGGGGAACATAGATAGAATCTGGAGATAGTAACCAGTATGGAAGTGATTAAATTATTAGCAAAGTATCTAACTAGCTTCTTCTCTGATGAAAGTCTACTTCAATATTTATTAATAGAAGGCTTTGCAAATATATTTCCAAAATATGAGGACATCAATGATCCTTCAAAATATAGGTCAATTATTTCCTTATATGACTTAAAAAAGCAGTCCTAGCTTGACTCACAAGAGAGAAAGATGAATAGGTAAAGACAGACAGCAAAACACACAGATGGACAAAACACATAGATGGATGATAGATAACAGATAAATGGATGTCCAGACAAAGATGGATAATGGATGAATGGACAGACAGATTTATAGACAGAAGAAAGCAATATAGACTGAGTAACAGCAAGGATATATCAAAATGTCACTGGGATATAAAGATTAAATTACATTGAATTTAGTAAATACTGAACTAAATGTCCAAAAATGTTTTTTTCCTGCCATTCCCACAATTTTTCTTGATTATGATGATCTCTCTACTCATATATGCACTCATGTCTTGTTCATTTTTGATAAAGCAAATAGGCCAAAGTATAGTGAGACTATGAAAGTACTTAACATCCATATGGAAAATATTCTCATTTCTACATATGCAGCCAATATAGTAATATGAAGAATAATTGGTATAATGAGTGACATTTTTCAGGGAAACCATTTAAGCC
Source organism: Macrotis lagotis (assembly GCF_037893015.1). Classification (NCBI taxonomy): domain Eukaryota; kingdom Metazoa; phylum Chordata; class Mammalia; order Peramelemorphia; family Peramelidae; genus Macrotis; species Macrotis lagotis. The sequence goes on from NC_133660.1 coordinate 27,891,106, forward strand.
TATTATGGTTCTGCTTAGCCTTAAATTCACTTTCGTCACTCTTAAATAGAACTAGGAATGGTTTCCAAATTAAAGAAGTAGTTGAACCATATCTTATTTATCATATGATATACATGGGTGATATCAAGCTATAGAGAACCACAAGGGAGAAAAAAAACATTAAATAGCTACTCAAACTCTTGGACTCTCTCCAACAATATAAAATATCATTTTTTCTTGATATGAATGAAATTCTAAGCTCATGCTATGCAAGATAGAGATCGCAGGCCTCAAATTTGAATCAGAGATAAACTGAACTGTTGGATATAGACATCAAAAATATCTTGTTCTCAAAGTACATCTATGATGAATTTTTCATGAAGAAGACTGTGGTTGAATATTTTAAGAGTATTGAAATCAAAGATTAATGGCAGGAGCATGTTTACATGAATTAACACCTATCTATCATTAGTCCTAATGTGAATAGTCAATAAATATTTATTTAGTCCCTACTATGGACCAGACAGATACTGTACTAAACACTGTGATTGTTAATATGAAAACAGAAAGATAGTCCCTGCTCCCATGGAGCTTATAATCTAATAGGAATTGAAGGTTGAAAATCCAGGGCCTGGTAGATAGGGAAGGATGATTTATCCACTTGGAGAATTGCATAATAGAGCTTAATAGATTTGAAAAACATCCTGGTAAAAATCTGAATATTCATGAAACACAAGTTCTCTAATACTAAGATGTTTTTCTTATCTGGTCATTTTCCAATCATGTTTTACTCTCATGACTCTAGCAAAAGTTCTTAGAGTGGTTTATCATTTCCTTCTCTAACTCATTTTACACATGAGGAACTGAGGCAAAGTTACTGGAATGGTTTACCGTTTCCTTCTCCGACTCATTTTACACATGGGGAAATGAGGCAAACAGGGTTAAATGACTTGCCCATTTAACTGAAAGTTAAATTCTCTCTAAAATTACCAGTGATCTCTGACTTTTTCTCAATTCACCTTTCTTTACCTCTCTGTAACCTTTGACTCTTTTCCTTGAAACTTTCTTCTCTCTAGGTTTTCCTCAGACTGCTCACTCCTGGTTTTCCTACTATTTTATATGATGTGCCCAAGGTCACGCAGCTAATAAAAGTCTGAGATTACATTTGAACTCATGAAGATGAATCTTCCTGCTCCAAGTCCAGTACTCTATATACTATGCCATCTAGTTGCCCCAATGCAAAGATGAGTATTAATATATCACCAATAAAAAGGAAAAGGATTGATGAAAATTTATACAGCACAAGGAAAACAGGCCAAAATTCTACAGGGATTCTGAAAATGTCTCTACAGACATATATTGTGAAGTCTGTGTGTACATATGGATATCCAGACATGTATCTCACTGTATCTATATCTATAAAACTTAACTCATAAAGTTATCACTTATGGAATTCATTTTGATTACATTTTGGGATTAAACCTATTTGAGAGACTCCACATGGAAATAAAAAGTTTTCTGTTAGATTCAACAAATTCATAGGATAATACTTATTATTAATCATACCTCAATATAGTGATGTCTGCATGGGTAAGCATGAATGAACGGTTATCTCTGTTTATGAATCCTGAAATTGATGAGATCACAGACCCATTTGAGCACTCAAATATTTGGCCACCTTTTGTCTCACGAAACATAAAGAATTTGATGAATAATACATAAATAGGTCAAGTAGCCTTCAAAATATTAATTTTTGATCTATTTTCAGAATTTTGCACTATTTCTTCCAAAATAAATTTTTTCTTCTAAAATAAATTTATTCTAAAATAAAATTTCTTATAAAATAAGTAAAATTCTGTGTATTTCTCTTCTTCCCTCCTCTTCACTTCATGTCACTGAGAGGCTTTGTGCCACCTTTTTCTCCTCTACCCCTATTACTCATGATGACCATTTGTGTCTGTGCTAAGACTAAGGTTACAAACAACCAAAAAAGTGGCAGTCATTGCCCTCAAGGAATTTATTAATGGAGAAAGACAGCACACATAATGAAAATGAAGAGCAGAGGGTGGGGAAAAAGGAAGGAGTTTACTTTTGTCAAGGTTTGTTATCAAAGTTCAGAAGTTAGAAGCACAATCTGGTAGAGAATATAGAATGCCTTCCCTGATCCTGTTCACAAAAAAGAGGTCTCTGAAGGAAGACATGGATCAGAAAAGGATGCTGTCATGGAGGATGGAAGTTCCTGGGTGAGTAAACTGAAAGGTGGGGTAGATGTTCTAATATGAGGAAGCATGGTGGGAAGTTTCGGACTAAGATTTTATCTGAGTTATGATGGAGAAGTCCAGAGTCAGGAGGAAAATGACCATGGTTAGACCTGGGTTATTCTCCTTGCCAAGGCAAACCTTCTACATTATGACATGGTCCCAATCTAAGTCAACACCTTTAGTAGATTGCCACCTGTATCATCCCAACTATCTCATTAATCTTCAATCTCTCTGTTTACTTGCTACTTCCCCGTGCCAACAAATATATTCATGTCTTCCCTATCCTCAAAAAGCCTCTCTTCAGTCACATACTACTCCTAGCCAAGTATTCTATTGTCCTCTTTCCTTTCATGGTAAAATTCCTTGAGAAGATGCTTTCACTTCACTTTTACTTACTTTCTTCATAACTTCCTGCAATCTAGCTTCTGATCTCATCATTTAACTGTAAGGATTTTCTCTAAAATTATCAATAATCTCTAATTTTTCTTCAAAAATCATCTTTCCTGATCTCTCTACCCTCATTGACACTGTTGATCAACCATTTTTCCTTGATGCCTCTCTCTAGGTTTTCTAGAAACTTCTCTCTCCTGGTTTTTCTCCTACCTCTCTGATAGTTCCTTTCATCTTCTCTCACTGTACTATTTCACATGATGTTGTAACAGCTCTCAAAGGTTCAGTCATCGCTATTCAAATTTACTTCTCTAGTGTTATACTCACTCCTAACGTCCAGACTTTCATTTTCAATTGTCTATCAAACATTTCAAATTATTTGTTTCACAGAGAGCTTAAATGAACTTTTCTTTTTCCCCTGTTCTAAATGTTCTTATTACTATCAAGGCATTACCATCTTTCTAGGAACATATGTTCATAAACAAGTTGTCACATTTGACTCCTCTTCTTTACCCACCAGTTGCCAAATTCTTTTAATTTTACCTTCACAGTTTCTCCTATCTACTCCTTTTCTTTACTCTGATACTGCCAAAACCTCATCATTTTATGCTTTAATTATCATCTTACCTTCTGGTAAGTCTTTTTGCATCAACATTTTTCTTCTCTGTAGTCTATCATCCACTCATTTGTCAAAATGATCATTCATAAGGGTACATTTCACCATGTCACTCCTGCCAAAGCAATAGCAACAACAAAAAGTAACTCCAGTGGCTCCTTATAACTTCCTCTGCAATCCATTATGCAAAGATTCTGGATTCCTTGTAGTTTTCAAATGAAATATCCTATCTCCTAACTCCAAATCTCTTCACTGGCTGTCCCCAACTCATGCAATGTTCTCCTTTCTCATATTCACCTTTTATATTCCTTAAATTTTTTCAAAGCTTTTAAAAATTTTTTAAATCTTTTCCTAATCTCTTAATTCTAGTGTCTTTCCTTTATTGATAATCTATCATTTATTTTATCATGTTATATATTGTTTATATATAGATACATTATATATATATATATATATTATCATAGAAAGTTCTTCACTAGATTGTGAAGTTCTTGATAGCAAGGTTATCAACTAAATGCAAAAATAGTTTCCAACATTCATTTTTTTGGTAAGATTTTGAGTTCCACATTTTTCTCCCTCCTTCACCCCTTGACAGAAAACAATTTGATATAGGCAATAAATGTACAACCATGTTAGACATATTTCCATATTAGTCATTCTGTGAAAGAAGAATCAGAGCAAAGGAGAGCAAAAAAAAATAAATTTTAAAATTGGAAGAGAGTATGCTTTGGTCTGCATTTAGATACCATAGTTCTTTCTCTGACTATGGTTGGTATTTATCATCACGAATCTATCATGGTTGATTATCATATAGTGTTCTGTTAATGTGTACAATGTTCTCCTAATTCTACTCACTTTACTCAGCATCAGTTCATGTAAGTTTTTCTATGCTTTTCTTAAGTCTGACCATTCATGATTTTTTACAGAACAATAGTACTCCATCACATTCATATACCACAATTTGTTCAGACATTCTCCAATTGATGGACATCTGCTCAATTTCAAATTATTTGCCACTACAAAGAGAGCTGCTATAAATTTATACATATGGAGCTTTTCTCCATGATTGTTTTGGGACACAGAATTAACTGATGTATTGCTGGACAAAAGGGTATGTATAGTTGTATTGTTTTTTGGACATCAGTGTCCCAATTTCCCCATATGCCCTCCAACACTGGTCATTTTTCATTTTTGTCATGTTGGCTAATCTGATAGCCATGAGGTATTACTACAGAGTTGTTTTAATTTGCATTTCTCTAATCAATAGTGATTTAGATAATTTTTTCATATGACTATAGATAGATTCAGTTTCTTCATCCGAAAACTTCAAAACTTTTGACCATTTATTAATTGATGAATGACTTTAATTCTTATAAATTTGACTCATTTGTCTATATATTTTATTAATAAATTATCAGAAACTAGTTTTAAAAATTGTTTTTTAATTTCCAATATTCCTTCTAATCTTGGTTGCTTTGGTTTTATTTGTGCAAAATCCTTTTCATTTAAGGTAATCAAAATTATCCATTTTGCATTTTACAATCTCCTTTATCTCTTATTTGGTCATAAATTCCTTCCCTTTCTAGAGATCTGATAGATAGACTACTCCTTGTTCCCCTAATGGACTTATGGTATTACCCTTTATTTCTAAATCCTGTATACATTTAGACATTATCTTTGTATAGGGTGTGAGATTTGGTCTCTGCCTAGTTTCTACCATACTATTTTCCAGTTTTCCCCAGCAGTTTTTGTCAAATAGTGAGGTCTTAGCCCAGAAGCTGGAGTCTTTAGGTTTATTAAACCATCCACTAATACACCACTATATTCCTTAGCTAGTATCAAACAGTTTTGATGATTGCTGCTTTATAATAATTTTATATCTGGAACAGCTAGGCAACCTTCCTTTGCATATTTTCTATTAATTCCTTTGATATTCTTGACCTTTTGTTCCTACATATAAATTTGTTACTATTTTTTCTAGCTCTGTAAAATAATTTTTGATAGTATGATTGGTATTGCACTAAATAGGCAATTTAATTAAGGAAAAAATTATCATTTTATTGTATTAACATAGCCTACCCATCAGCAATGGATATTTGTCTAATTATTTAGATATGATTTTATTTGTGTGGAAAGTATTTTGTAATTATTTTTATATAGCTTATAGTTTTCTCTTATTTTTTATGTTGTCTATAGTTCCTTAAAATAGGATTTCTCTTTCTTTTTCTTACTTCTGGACTTTTCGCATATATGTAGAAATACTGATTATGTGTTTATTTTTTATCTCCTGCAGCTTTATTAATATTGCTAATGATTTCAAGTAGCATTTTAGTTGATTTTTCAAGTTACTTTAAGTATGTCATCATATTATCTTCAAAGAGTGAGTTTTATTTCTTCAATTCTTATTCTAATTCCTGCAATTTCTTTTTCTTCTCACTGCTAAAGCTAATATTTCCAATACAATACTGGAGAATAGTGGTGAAAACAGGCATCCTTATTTCACCTCTGATCTTAATGGGAATCCTTCTAGCTTATCCCCATTGCATATAATATGGTTTTAGATAGATACTGCTTATTGTTTTATGGAAAAATCCATTTATTTCTTTGCTCTCTTGTGTGCTTTTATACAAAGACAGATTTTTAAAAAACTGAGGTCAATGTTAGTAAAGGCTTGTTGACTTGACTTGATCTCCCTTATTCACTCTTTCCTCATTGGTAAATAAGTTTTTTAGATTTAGGTGATCAGGTCTTTCTGTCTATCTTTGATCCTGATACTAAAATCTCAGTGACTGAATCTAGAATAATTTCTCAAGGAATTCCACATGGAAGAAATTGTTAAAGATAGAGACAAAATGGAAAGAAAGATGAGCCAGAGCTGCTCTAAAACTTAGATACTGGAAACTTTGCTGCTGATTTTTTTCTACACAATGGTTATAGAACAAGAATTATTCCTTGGATTGGATGCTAGTACTGGAGCAGACATTCCTTTTGTTCTGAATAGCAGAGAAAATATTTCCCTTCAGCAAAATGAACAATCTTGTGAATATGATTTCTACTTATGGTATATGAAATCCTTATGTTTCAGTCTTTTAAACAAAAGGGGAGCCAGAAAGAAAAAAATGAAGTTAAAAGACAAAAGGAAGAGAAACATATCTCTGATTATCCTTAAAAATATAAAATACCCAAGACCTATTTCAAAACCATTCAGACAAAGGAAATTTTTGACAAATAAGGAGAGTTTCCATCAAATACACACACACACACACACACACAGCTTTGCATGCAATTTGTCTTAGAAGCAATAAATATTGAATCAAAGCAAGAATGTAATTGTTTAATTCAGTTTAATCAGGTAGACTAGATATATATTAACTTTAAGTCCTTTGGGAAATTATTAAACCTTTCACTGATCCAACTATTAACTATTGGAAACTATAGATAATCTATATTGGTAAAGGGTGTTCTTTCCCTCTGAGATCTTTGCTATAATGAGATCGCAAGATTAGCTCTAGCTCCATAAAAAAAATCACATGGAAAGGAAAATAGAGCCAAAGTCAAAAGAATTGCTCTGAAAATTCATAATTATAGACATTCATCCAATGGACAAAGCTTGTAATCTTTTGCTATACAATATCCATCAGTGAAAGTCATGAGTAGAGATAATGGGATTAATTCTATACCATTATAAAAAATAAATACAGAAAGTTATTTGTTGTTCTTATTGTTCAATCATTTCAGTCTTGTCTGACTCTTTGTACCTTAATTTTGAATTTTCTTGGCAAAGATACTGCAGTGATATGCTATTCCCTCTCCAAGATTATTTTTTAGATGAAGAAACAGTGGCAAATAGACTCCCTAGGATCACATAGTTGATAAGTTTCTGAGGCAAGATTTAAACTCAAGAAGATGCCTTCTTGACTTGAGGCCTAAAATTCAGTCTACTGCAGTCTATTACTCAGAAAGTTATTTAATTCTTTTAAACATCTGTCTTTCATATTTAACCTTCTCTACAATGACCTTATACTGCTGAATAACTTTGTGTTTTCCCTTAGAGATGCTTGATAATTCTTTTCATTAATGAGGGTAGAAGGATCTTAAATACAGAGTTAGGAATAAAACAATTTGACTTTCTTTGAAAAAAAGCCACATATTTAAGTTCCTGAATTTTGATATAATTAACAAGCAGGGGCATCTGTGCAACCTAATCTCCCCCCTTACAATTTTCTTTTTCATCCTGGACTCTATGGTGGTGATGAACATCTTTGATGATCATGCATGTCATCATATTATGCCTCACTTTTGAGGATTATTAAGAATCAATGAGTTAGAGAGATCCAGACTTTCCCCCTTTTTCTAAAGTCCTGATCTTAAAAGTTCGCTCTTGCAGCCAAGGTGGTGGAGAGAAGCCAGGCATTGTTTTAAACTCTCCTGGCCTTTCCTTAGAACTAAAATGAACCAATCCTCTTAACAGATTTTGGATCCAAAGAACCCAGAGAAGAACCAAGGAGAAGAACATCTACCAACAGGGTCTGTTACAGGGTTAGTGTGAGTAAGCTGGGGGCAGAGAGCAGAGACTCAGTGCAGTGGAGGTGGGGTGAGGCCAGGGGACTGAGACTGAGAACAGAAAGGGAAGCATTTTCTGTGTACATGGTGGGTGGATGGGAGAGCTCCAGCGGGGCAAGCCCAGACATCCATCCAATCAGCTTGGCTGGTCTGGAAGACCTGGGCCATGTGCCTCCATGTTTTCAATTGTTTTCAACCAAGGCTCCATTTTCCACCAGAGTTCTCCCACCACCCAATACCTACAAGAGGGTGTTGACTCTTTCTAGAACAAACAAAGGAAAAACCTCCAGGTATTGGTTTTAACACATATAATTCAGATAAGGTTAGGAACTTATCTTGTTTTCCAATTATCAAAAGGGGTAAGGAGAAGGAGGAAGAAAAAACTGACGGAAGGGAATAAAAAGGGCAAAGTGAAAAGGGAAAAAACAGAGGGCAATTGGATATAAGGGGGCAAACACACTGAAGGATGCTAAAAAAATCAGAGGCAAAATACTGGGAAATAGCTAATATAATAAAAATGACAATTTTACCAAAATTTCACCTATTTAGTGCCATAGTAAATGACACAATCAAGCTTCCAAAAAATTTTGTGAGGTAGAAAAAGTGAAGAATATCTAGGAATTTAATGAAAAAAATGCAAAAGAAGATGACTTAGCCTTTCCAGATCTAAAACTATAATTAAGAAGCATCAGTCATCCAAACTGTCTGGTACTGGCTAAGAAATAGAGTGGTGGATCAGTGGAATAGAATAAGTGCAAAAGAAATAGCAGGCAATGATTATAGTAATCTGTTGTTTGATAAACTCAAAGAGTCCAGTTTCTGGGATAAAAACTCAATCATTGATAAAAAAAAAACTGTTGGGAAAACTGGAAGATAGTATGGCAGAAACAAGAATTAGACCATTTCACACCCTACACCAAGATAAGATCAAAATGGGTACAGGATTTACACATAAAAGACAATATTATAAGCAAATTAGGAGAATATGGAATAGTTTACAGTCAGATCAATGAAAAGGGTAGCAGTTTATGACCAAGGGAGAGAGAATATTATAAAAAATAAACTGGATAATTTTGATTGCATTAAACTAAAAAAGCTTTTGAACAAACAAAACCACTGTAACAAAGATTAAAAGGAACGTATAAAATTGGGAAACAATTTTTACAACTAGTGTTTCTGACAGAGGATTCGTTTACAAAAAATATAGGTAACTGAGTAAAGTTTATAAAAAAAAAAAGCCATTCCCCAATTGACAAATGATCAAAGGAAATATAAAGGCAATTTTTAAACAAGGAAATCAAAGTTATCTATAATCATATGAAAAATTATTCTAAATCATTACTGATTAGAGAAATACAAATTAAAGCATCTCTGTTTTACTACCCTATACATCCCAGATTGGCCAATATGACCAGAAAGGATAATGATCAATGTTGGAAAGGATGTGGGAAATCTGGGACACTATTACATTGTTGGTGGAGCTGTGAACTCATTCAATCTTTCTGGAGAGTAATTTGGAATTATACCCAAAAGGCAATGAAAATGTGTTTATCTTTTGATCTAGCAATACCACTACTGGGTCCATCTCCTGAAGAGATCATGAAAAAGGGTAAAAACTTCACATGTACAAAAATATTCACAGCAGCTCTGCTTGTAGTGGGAAAGATTTGGAAATAGAAGGCAGAAGCAGCTAGGTGGTTCAGTGGATAGAGCACTGGCCCTGGAGTCAGGAGGATCTGAGTTCAAACCAACCTCAGACACTTCATAACTGCCTAGCTGTGTGACCCCATTGCCTTAAATAAAATTTATAAAAGGAAAAAAAAGGAAATCAAGGTCATTTCCATCAATTGGGGAATGGCTAAACAAATTATGGCACATGTGTTTCACATGGAACATTATTGTTTTATTAGAAAACAAAAGGGATGGGATTTCACAGAAACTTGGAAAGACTTGCATGAATTGATGCTGAGTGGGATGAGCAGAACCAGAAGAACATTGTACACCATAACAACAAAGTATGGTGATAATCAGCCTTGATGGATTTGCACACTCTGTCAGTGAAATAATCAGGACAATTTTGGGGAGTCTGGAGAATACATCAGTATCCAGAGAAAGAAATGTGGAGTTTGAATAAAGACCAAAGCTTTTTATCTTCAATTTTTAAAAAATTGTCTTAAGAATAACATAGTGCTGCTATCCCTAATATTTTCTTTCTTCTTTCTTCTACTTTTACTCTCAATACATTCAATATTGATCTATGCATATCATGGAAACAATGCAAAGACTATCACATTGCTTTCTGTTAGGGGGAGGGGGGAGGGAACAGGAAAACTACAAGATTCAAAACTTTGCAAAAATGATTAGTAGAAAGTACTATTTATATGATTGGAAAAAAATAAAATATTTATTTACAAAAGTGCAGTCTCTTAAAGGATGTTGTTGAAAATGAGTTTGGGATACTTTTTATACTCAGACTCCAATCAAGTAGATTAACCATTGCATATTGCTTAGGTTTGGAAGAAACATAAATTATTTGAATAGATTCAACATGTCTGGGGGGTGGTGGTATGATTATACAGACATCCTCTCTCCTAGGATGATGTGATGTCACTTTCAGCACCTTCTAATATTGGATTTGTCATTATTTGTTCAACAATCAGGGCTGATTCCTACCCTGGGGAATACCTGCTCTTCTAAGAGCTCCTCCTCTCCCTTCCTTGCCTAAAAGAGATGGCCAAATGTTGATTCTACTGGTCTTATTAATAAAATGATTAAACTGCCCAGGAACTATATGTCTCAAATCTTTAAATTTTATCTTATTTTTTCCAATTACATGTAACGATAGTTTTTGTTGTTATTTTTGCAAGATTTTTGAGTTCCACATTTTCCTCCTTCCGTTTCTTCTCTCCTCTACCCTAGGATTGCACATAATCTGAGGTTATATTTTATTAAAAGTAATTCCATATTAGTATTGTTGTGAAAGAAGAATCAGAACAAAAGGAGAAACACTTCTCAACCCTTTTGAATAACATTATTTATTTGGTAGGAGCATGGGCCAGTCCTGATGTCCCATTAATGCCACTTCAGTGTAAACACGAGGAAGGCTCCCAGCACACTGGGGGACATTCCATGTTGAAAATTTATGAGAAGACATGGTTAAAATTAATATAAAAAGAAAAGGTATAGATCATTAAATGAGTCAACCAGCAAACATCTATTAAATACTTAGTATTGGTCAGAAATTATATGAGAAATTGGCTACAAAGACAATATGGAAAAAAGTCTCAACTCTCCAAAAGCTTGCATTCCATGTGGGGAAATAATATGAATGAATGCTCAGATCATCTAAGATAATGGTACCTATGTGAAAGATGCCAGGAAATTGCTTCTGGGAGAAGATATATTGAGTTGGTCTGCTACATTGTCAGAAGTAACCTCTTTCCATATATTTACCTGCTGCTTTAGGTCTGCCCAATTTAATCACAGTCATTCTTTGCTTCAGCAGTCATGGTCTCATTTACCCACAGGAGAATCATGAAGCAAGTTGTCTAGAGTAGAACCATCTTCTCCTTTGGCTCTGTGGGTGCCAGACATGGACATGAAACTTGGGTTTTGTTTCAGTTGTATTTTTCACTTTTTAAAAATTTTGTTTAATTTTGAATTTTACAATTTTCCCCCCAATCTTGCTTGCCTCCCCCCATCCCCCACAGAAGGCAGTCTGTTAGTCTTTGCATTGTTTTCATGCTATACATTGATTTAATTTGAATGTGTTGAGAGAGAAATCATATCCTTAAGGAAAAAATAAAAAAGTAAAAAGAAATAGCAAAATTGCATAATAAAATAACATTTTTTAAATTAAAGGTAATAGTTTTTGGTCTTTGTTCAAATTCCACAATTCTTTCTCTGGATACAGATGGTATTCTCCATTGCAGATATCCCAAAATTGTTGCATTGATGAAATGAACAAGTCCATTAAGATTGATCATCACCCCCATGTTGCTGTTAGGGTATACAGTATTCTGATTCTGCTCATCTCACTCAGCATCAGCTCATGCAAATCCTTCCAGGCTTCTCTGAATTCCCAATCCTTCCTGATTCCTAATAGAACAATAGTGTTCCATAATGTACATATAACACAATTTGTTCAGCCATTCCCCAATCGATGGACATTCACTCAATTTCCAATTCTTTGCCACTACAAACAGAGCTGCTATGGATATTTTTATACAAGTGATGTTTTTACCCTTTTTCATGATCTCTTCAGGGTTTAAACTCAGTGGTGGTATTGCTAGATCAAAGGGTAAGGCAAACTCTTGGAGTGTAATTCCAAATTGCTCTCTAGAAAGGTTGGATGAGTTTACAGCTCCACTAAGAATGTATTAGTGTCCCAGACTTCCCACATCCCTTCCAACTTTGATTATTGCCTTTTCTGGTCATATTGGCCAGTCTGAGAGGTGTGAGGTGATATCTCAGAGATGTTTTAATCTGCATTTCTCTAATAAGTAATGATTTAGAATATTTTTTTTTTATGTCTGTGGATCATTTTGATTTCCTCATCTGTAAATTGCCTCCACATATCCTTTGACCATTTGAAAACTGGGGAATAGCTATTTTTTTTATATAAATTTGACTCAGTTCTCTATATATTTTGGAAATGAATCCTTTGTCAGAAATACTAGTTTTAAAAATTATTTCCCAATTTAATACATTTCTTTTGATCTTGGTTTCAGTGGTTTTGTCTGTGCAAAAGCTTTTCAATTGAAAGTAATGAAAATTATCCAGTTTGTTTTTAATTATGTTCTCCATCTCTTCCTTGGTCATAAACTGCTTCCCTTCCCATAGATCTGACATGTAAACTATTCTTTGATCTCCTAGTATGCTTGTAATATTGTGTTTATGTCTAAATCCTATATCCATTTTGATCTTAGTTTGGTATAGGATGTGAGGTGTTGTTCTAATTACCAACTTCCAATTTTCCCAACAGTTTTTATCAAAGAGAAAGGTTTTTTGCCAAAAAGCTGGACTCATTGGGTTTATCAAAAAACAGATTACTGTAATTATTTCCTGTTAACTCTTTTGTACCTAGTCTATTTCACTGATCCACCACTCTATTTCTTAGCCAATACATAACAGTAGGTAGGGTTAAGCCACCTTCTTTTGCACTTTTTTTCATTAAATCCCTGGAAATTCTTGACTTTTTATTTCTCCATATGAATTTACTTACAATTTTTCCTAACTCATTAAAATAATTTTTTTGGAATTTTGATTGGTAGGGCACTAAATAAGTAGTTTAATTTTGGTAGAATTGTCATTTTTATTGTATTAGCTCAAACTATTCATCAGCAGTTGATGTTTGCCCAGTTATTTAAATCTGGTTTTATTTGTGTGAGAAGTATTTTGTAATTGTTTTCATAAAGTTTCTGAGTCTGTCTTGGCAGGTAGACTCTAAAGATTTTATATTATCTGAAGTTACTTTGAAGGGGATTTCTTTTTCTAGCTCTTTCTGCTGCATCTTGCTAGTCATATATAGAAATGTTGAAGATTTATGAGTGTTTTATATCCTGCAACTTTGCTAAAGTTGCCAATTGTCTCTAGTAAGTTTTTAGATTTTTGGGGGGATTCTCTAGGTAGACCATCATGTCATCTGCAAAGAGTGAGAGTTTTGTCTCTTTCTTTCCAATTCTAATTTCTTCAATTTCTTTATCTTTCTCTTATTGCTGAAATTAACATTTCTAATACAATATTGAATAGTAATGGTAATAATGGGCATCCTTGTTTCACCCCTGGTCTTATTGGGAATGTCTCTAGCTTGTCCTCAATGCAAATAATGCTTGTTGATAGTTTCAGATAGATACTGCTTATTATTCTAAGTAATAATGCATTTATTTCTATGCTCTCTAGTGTTTTTAGTAGGAATAGGTACTGTATTTTGTCAAAGGCTTTTTCAGCATCTATTGATATAATCATAAGATTTCTGATAGTATAATTAAGTATATCAAGAACAACCCTAACAGTTTTCCTAATATTGAACCAACCCTGCATTCCCAAGGGTAAATCCTACTTGGTCATTGGTGTATTATCCTCATGATAACTTTCTATAACTCTTCTGCTAAGATTTTATTTAAGATTTTTGCATCTGTATTCATCAGGGACATAGGTCTATAATTTTCTTTCTCTGTTTTGACTCTTCCTGGTTTAATTGTCAGTACCTTATTGGTATCATAGAAAGAGTTTGGCAGAGTTCTGTCTTCACCTAATTTTCCAAGCAGTTTATATAGAATTAGAACCAATTTTTTTAAATGTTTAATAGAATTCACTTGTGAATACAGCAAACCCTGGAGAATTTTTCTTAGGGAGTTCAATAATGGCTTGTTGAATTACTTTTTCTGAAACAGGGTTATTTAGGTATTTAATTTCCTCTTCATTTAACCTGGGCAGCTTATATTTTTTGTAAATATTCATCCATTTTACTTATATTATCAAATTTATTGGCATACAGTTGAGCAAAATAATTCCAAATTATTATTTTAATTTCTTCCTCATTGATCATTAGTTCACCTTTTTCTTTTATAATACTAGCAATTTGGTTTTCTTCTTTATTTAATCAAATTAACCAGAGGTTTATCAATTTTTATTAGCTTTTTCATAAAACCAACTCTTGGTTTTATTTAATAGTTCAATAGTTTTCTTGCTTTTGATTTTATTAATTTCTCCTTAAATTTTTAGAATTTCTAATTTGATATATAATTGGGGTTTTAAATTTGTTCTTTCTCTAATTTTAGTTGTATATTTAGTTTGTTGATTTCCTCTTTCTCTAATTTATTCATGTAAGCATTTAACGATCTATTACCTGATAACTGCCATGGGTGTATCCTGTAAACTTTGGTATATTGTTTTGTTATTGCCATTATCTAGAATGAAATCATTAATTTTTTCCTATAATTTGTTGTTTGACCCATTTGTTCTTTAAAATGAGGTTATTTAGTTACTAATTAGTTTTAGGTCTATCTCTCCATGACCCATTACTGCATGTGATTTTTATTGCATTATGATCTGGGAAGGATGTATTCACTATTTCTGCCTATCTGCATTTGATTATTAGGTTTTTATGCCCTAATACATGGTCAATTTTTGTATGCCATGTACTGCAGAAAAAAGTGTATATTCCTTTCTATCCCCATTCACATTTCTCCAAAGGTCTGTCATGTCTAGGTTTTCTAACAATCTGTTTACCTTCTTAACTTCCTTCTTGTTTATTCTATGTTTAGGTTTATCTAAATCTGAGAGTGGGAGTTGGAGGTCTCCTACCAGTAGAGTTTTGCTGTCTTTGACTTCCTGTAACTCATTCAACTTCTCCTCTAAGAATCTGGATGCTATACCACTTGTTGTATATATATTTAGTATTGAAACTGCTTCATTGTCTATGGTACCTATAAAGAGGATGTAGTTTCCTTCCTTGTTGCTTTTAATGAAACCTATTTTTGCAGCTGCTTTGTCTGAGATAAGGATTGCTACCCCTGCTTTTTTTCACTTCAGCTGAAGCAAAATAAATTTTGCTCCAACCTTTTACCTTTACTATATATATATATATATATATATATATATATATATATATATATATATGTATGTATATATACATATATGTATATATACATATATGTATATATACATACATATATATATATATATGCTTCAAATGAGTTTCTTGCAAGCAGCATATTGTAGGATTCTAGTTTTTTTAGCCACTTTGCTATTTCCTTACATTTAATTTAATTTAATTTAATTTAATTTTTTTTAGGTTTTTGCAAGGCAAATGGGGTTAAGTGGCTTGCCCAAGGCCACACAGCTAGGTAATTATTAAGTATCTGAGACCAGATTTAAACCCAGGTACTCCTGACTCCAGGGCCGGTGCTTTATCCACTACGCCACCTAGCCGTCCCTTGTTTACATTTTAAGGGAGAGTTTATCCTATTCTCATTCAAAGTTATAATTATTAAGTCTTTATTTCCCTACATGCTTTCTTCCCTCTGTTTGTATTTTTTCCCTTTTTTCCCTTTAAGCATATTCCCCAGTATTTTGTTTCTGAATACCACCACCTTCAGTGTGCTTGCCCCCTTATATCCAACCCTCTTCCCCTTTCTTTCCCCTTTCCTTTTGTCCCCTCTTCCTTCCCTTCCTTCTATTGGTTCCTTTTTTCCTCCCCCCCATCTCCCTTTCCCCTTTTAATAATTTAAAAGTAAGATAAGTTTCTTAACTGAGTGTGTGTATGTTAACTTTAAGCCAAATCTGAAGAGAGTAAGATTCTCCCCTCCTCCCTTCTTCTCCTCTATTCCATAGGTCCTTTGTACCTTTTTATGTAATGTGATTTACCCCATTCAATCTCCTCCATCCTCCTGTCTCTTAATTATCCCCACTTTTAAGGAGATATTGTTTGTAAATCCTTCTATGAGAGTCACAGTTGTCATGAATAGCAGTTTTTTTTCTTTACCCATTTCTTTACCCTTTTCATGTGTCTCTTGAGTCTCCTTTTGAAGTCCAAATTTTCTATTTAGCTCTGATCTTTTCATCAGGAAAAATTGGAAGACTCCTATTTCATTAAATGCCTGTCTTTTCCCCTGGAAGAGAAGGCTCAGTTTTACCAGAGAGTGAATTCTTGACTGCCTGTCTTCTCTTGAATATCTTGGTCAGAAGATATTTTTTAACTTCTAAGGGATGAAAGAGGAGTTTCTAGTGCAGGAACTTGAGCTGTGGGGTCTTTGAAAGATGCTAGGTGAAGTGCCAGCCTAACATGGAAGCCCAGAGAAGCCAGAGTGCCTTACTGCAAGTTCAGGGAGAGCTGTGGACTTGGACCTTGGTGGGAACAATCCTATATCAGAACATAACTAATCTGTGAACCTAATCTCTTTCCCCTCCTCAAAGACTGAAGTGATATGGAGAGGGAGGACTGTGTTTGAGGATAGATTATGCTTTCAAGGTCCTATGAAAAAAAAGTTTGGGGGCAGCTAGGTGGCACAGTGGACAGAGCACCGGCCCTGGAGTCAGGAGAACCTGAGTTCAGATCTGGCCTCAGACCTGTGTGGCCTTGGGCAAGCCACTTAACTCCATTTGCCTTGCAAAAATCTAATAAACAAAAAAAAGAAAAGAAAAAAGGTTTGTATATTTAGTGTAGCTATACATTTGAAGTAAATGTTCCTCTGTAAAATTTAATTCTACTGCGAAGTGAAACTGAGGTGCTTGGACATCTAAAATAGGGGGCTTAAACCTGTGGCAGAAATGAGATTCTCAATCCCTAAGCCTTTTAGTGAAACCTCTATAAAGGATTAAAAGGTAATACACCTGCCTCAAGTGTATAATACAATACAATACAATATACATGAGTGGCTGTTGTTATTTGTCCATTTTCAATGAAGACCAAAGATGTTATAGATGATATCTTTTTAAAATTTTTTCTATTTAAGCCAATGGGGTTAAGTGACCTGCTCAAGGTCACACAGCTAGAAAAGTATTATGTGTCTGAGGCCGGATCTGAACTCAGGTACTCCTGACCCCAGGGCTGGTGCTCTAACCACTGCAACACCTAGCTGCCCCATATAGGTGATATCTTGACTTACATGTGAATGGTATAAAATGAGTTAGAGTTGCACAATGTCTTCTATCTTACTCTTTCTTCAAGAGTATACAGATCTAGTGAAAAACAAACCTCAGAACTACTGGTGATGAGCATTAAACTCTCTGTACATTGCCTGCTTTGGTAACCTTCAAGGCTATTGAAACAAATTGTTCTCATTTGCCCATTCCAGGGAAAGTCTTCACATGCTTGGAATAAACACCCCAATGACTTTGAGGTTCATTGATTTTTCCTTAACCTGGTTTAGCTCATCTGCCAAGAGAGTTTTACCATTGTGTGACCTCTATGAATACATCTTGGAGTCACAAGTGAAAGTTGAATTTTAGGTAGACACTGATGATGAATGAGCAGTCCTGAAAAGGGCTTAGCAAGCCCTGATATCAGTGGAGCTAATCCTCCCTGAACACCTCCTATACCCCAGTAACCATATGAAAGTGATGAGGGCATATCGCGAATGAGGGGAGGCCAATGAAAAGGCACAAAGAAATCAGAGCTGGAGTATTGTGTATTAGTAATGGCAAATAGGTCAATCTGGCTGTACCACTGAGTGATGATTATAATGTTTCTTTTGTGATGTAATGACATTCATGTAAATTGGATTTGAATGAGGGAGTGCTGGTCTAAATCACCAGTCTCACTTATGAAGAGTTTTAAATGCTGGACAGTGGAATTCTTATTTGATGTTAGAAACTACAGAGAGTTAATGGAAGTTTTTTGAGTAGGGGAGAAATGGAACTGAGCTTTAGAGGGAAAACATCAGCAGCTATGTGGGGAATGGACCAGAGAAGGGAGATACTTGACAAAGGGAGATCAGTTTGGATGGTATTTTGTTATTTAGGGTGAGAGATAACGAGAGTCTGAAATGGGATAGTGACTTTTGAGAATGAAGAGAAATAAATGCAAGAAGGAAATACTGTAGAAATATATTTAATAGCTGAATTTTGATACTGTGAGTAATTAGGGCTCAAGGATGACATCAACTTTTTAAATTATATTATATATGGGAATATTCACACTGATGAGATCATGTATTCATTGGAGGGCTAGAAGACTGAAATCAAGTTTGATCTGCTGCTCTTTAAGAAAGATAGATGATACATTACCTCTTGCTTTATGAAAGGTTACTATTATCATCATTGAAATATGATAGTTTCTCTAAAGAATTATTTATCCAGCACATCCCATTCCTAACCTTTGAAATATAACTGATGTATATTTTCATATCCAAACACATCAATATGTCGTTAGCTCCTAAGAAGCATTTTTTGCTGTGAATTTTTTCACTTCAGGACAGCTGGAAAAACAGTATTCAAGTGCCATGTGTGTTTGTATCACAGAATTTGTGTTGGAGAGAGGTTACTGTTTCTTGTCCATCAAGCAATAGAATTATAGAATAGTTGACCATTGATTGGCTAGTCAACTACCACCTTGGTCACTTTTAAAAAGAAAGACAGCCTCTAAGAAGAGAGAGAATGAAGAACTGAGAAAACTCTCCTTATGGCAAGGTTTGGCAATCAAGAAGAGAGTCAAATGAGGGAGGAGGGAACCATGAGAGAGCTTTGATAAGGGTGAACTTCAGTAGTCAAGAAGAGAGTCAAATATGGAGGAAGAAACCCATTATTAAGAGGAAAAAATTTCCTTTTTTATTAAATAGAGGAAAATTCTCTCTCCCCTCATGTCCTCCTTCCATGACATCCTACAGTGAAATTGTTCACCCAGGAGGAGAAATGGTGGCATGGACCTGCCCAGCAAGAATGCTGCACCAACAGTATGAAGACAGCAATGAGAAAAGAAATAGCATCAGGACCCTGAAGCATCAGGAGAGTGAGTTGCCCTTGAAGCATATTTTCTGTAAATTTATGCTTCTCTACTTGTTTGTTTATGTGTGTGCCCACTCTTTCTATTGATGTTTTATGTAGTTATTGAGGAAGGCACCCCAGGATTATGGTGGGAATTCTTGGCCTTATTTGTGCTATGTTATTCAATAAATTTTCTTTAAGCTAATGATATCAACTGGCCAATTCTTTGAGGTAAAAATAACAGTGGGGGTTCCTGGGTTACTATTTACTCTAAAGAGTATCTTAAGCTTAGAATAGTTATTCATTCCTCAGATGACTCAAACTGAGGAGTTAGAGGGTTACTTCATAGAGACGTAGGAACCACCTTGCTCCATACAGCATAATCTATTCTCCATAGAAATGAAGAAAATCCAAAACAGATTCTGTTCTAAATTTTAATTTGTCTTTGAGAAAAAGAAAAAAGTACTCCTATTTTTTGACCAGGAGAATAGTATTCTCAGTAGAGAGCTTCATTTTCCTAAAAAAAGAAGAAAAAATACTTCTGATGTGATCCTTGAGGATGATGAGCTCAGAATGTTATTAGGAGAGGGATGCTTAAAGACTGTATATCTTCATTGAAAAACTGCAGCATCTGTTTTCAGAGTGATGGCTTCCCTTGGTGACTGTAAATTAAGAGGGGTCACTATTAAATTTAATTAGTTTCTGTACCAGCATGCAGCTGGGGAAGGTTCAGCTTTCCAAACGAGAGTGATTACTCATGGAGGGAGACTCTTAAACAAAGATCACAGCATCTTGGCTGTGCTCATTTATAGAACTGTGATGGGAAAAGGGCATACTCATCACAATGAGCATGGCTAGGTTAAAGCAGGGGTGGGGGAGGGACCTAACTTATTCTGAATACAGTGAAAGGACTACAATTCACAATGCTAAA
Organism: Macrotis lagotis; assembly: GCF_037893015.1. Classification (NCBI taxonomy): domain Eukaryota; kingdom Metazoa; phylum Chordata; class Mammalia; order Peramelemorphia; family Peramelidae; genus Macrotis; species Macrotis lagotis. The sequence goes on from NC_133660.1 coordinate 27,911,273, forward strand.
GATTGTTTTTCAAGAAATGATCTTAATTTATTTGTATTTTGTGCTATATAAAAAAACACTAATTTACTTTTTAAAATTTATGGAATAAAACAAGCATTTCCATAACATAGAAAAATAAAAAAAAGATGATTGCACATGAAACTGAAAATCTACTATGCACAACTATCTATTCTTTTCAAATATACAACAAAATTATCATGTAAATTTCTTTTGTTTCTTCTCTTCCCCATATCCCTAACCTAGCAGTTCTGCCACTACCATTATACACAGATCCATATGTGTTTGAATGTATTTATGTATATTTACATTGACATCTATGTGAAATTATTCTTTATACATTATTAAGAGAGCTTCTTTCTTCATAAACCTTTTTAGTTAATTTATTACTAATTTAGAAGAAAAGCAATAGTGGGGCATTCCACACAAACTTGAGCTTGCAAAGCACTCATTTTGCCTCAATATCAGACAAACCAATAGCAACAGCAGCCACAACAAAACAACAACACACACTTCCTGAAAATGAGAGATTTCCAAAAGAAAAATGTGTTGTTTCCCCTTCTTACTGGTCTTTAAACAGAGATGAGGTAACCACTAGTCAGAATATTATTGTGAGGATTGCTTCCATATTTGAGGTGAATTACATAACCACTGAGGGTCCTTGAACCCTCAGATTCTTTGATTTCTCTTTCTCCAGGAATCTTATTGGTTCCCAAGGGAATTACAATTCTATGTAGATGAACATCCATCTTACTCTAGCTTCTCTCTTGAGCTCTAGTCATACATGTATACTTGGATAATTTAGGATGGATATCCTGATGATTTCTCAATGTGGCTACAACTGAACTCAACACATTTTCCCGAAAGTCTTTGTCTAGGCTGAACTACACCCTTCTAATCACTTAGGTTTGCAAATATAGAATTGTCCACAACTTCTCCTTTTCCTTCATCCTGCATACCCATTAAGTTGCCAAATTTTGTCATTCCAACCTCCACAACTTCTAATTCACTATTCACTTGGCTACTACTTCCTCAGTTCGGGTCTTTATCCATCATGAGTTAGGGAAACAGAATACTAACTGATCTCCATGTTTTCAGTCTTTGCCTTCTTCAACCCATCTTTCATATAACTGTCAATTTTTTCACCCAAAATGTGTGTATGTATAAACATATCACTTCTCTACCCAGTAAGCTAATGGCTCCCCATTGCACTTAAAATAAAATATAAATTTTTGTGTTTGACTTGTTTTGGAGACAATTGAGGCTAAGTATCTTGCGCAGGGTCGCAGAGCTAGTAAATGTCCAAATCTGAGTTCAGGTGTTTCTGACTTCAAGCTTAGCACTCTCCCTAGACTTATTACCTAGCTAGCCCTTTAAACAATGTGGAAATGAATATATTTGTATTCAGTAAAGAAAATAATCAGCTGATAAAGAGGGAACATGAAAAATTAATACTTTTAAAATTCTGATATGAGATATTTCTCTGAGTGAGGGGATGAGAACAAAATACATGAATACAATATTTTGTTGCTCTTGTTTTTCAAAGATGGGGATTGAGTAGCAGGTGAATTTTCTAGAGAAGAAAAGATAAAGATATGAAAAGAGGTACATTTTCTTAGTCTGAAGAAAATGAAAAGTTTAAAAAGTTCCAGAGATTTCTTTTAAGTAGGTCCTTCTTTATGGATGCCTCAGACTTTTACAGGTAAAGTAGATTTTTCTTCTGTTGTTTCTGTCATGTCCAACTTTTCATGACTCTATCTTTGGGGGGGGGAATAAGCAGAGATACTAGAGTGACTTGTGATGTTTTTCGATTCATTTTACATGTGGAACTGAAGCAAATATAGTTAAATCACTTGCCCATGGTCACACAGTCTAAAGCTAAATTTGAAATCGTGAAGATAAATCTTCCTGACTCCAAGTCAGAACTCTATCCATGTGCCACCTAGTTGCCCATAAAAGTAGGAGGTATTTAATTTTCTTCAATACATAGGAATAAGAATATCATTGAGCAATCCAGAAATTTGGAAGAGTTTAGAATAATTGCTGCAGACACATGATTGGATTAGTCAGCAAAAATATATTTAGATTAAAGAAACTCTTAAAAACTATAGGAAACATTTCAAAGTGTTTATTAGTTGAAGAAAATAAAATATTTAACCTGGAAAAGGGAAGACTTAAGGGCAAATCGATCCAATCAACATTAATAAAGTGCCTACTATTTGCCGAGCATAGTGCTAAGTTCTGGAAATACAAAAAGAAGCAAGAGATGGTGCCTGACCTCAAATAGATTGATTTCATTATAGAGACACCATACAAATAGATATACACAAGCAAGCTATATGATGGATAAATAGGAAATAATTAAAAGAGGGAAAATATTGGAAGGAAATGGGGTTGCTGATGATTTCCTGTAGAAGATGGAATTTTAGTTGGTACTTAAAGGGAAGACAAGGAGATTAGCATTCAGAGTAAAGAAGGGAGAACATATTCTAGACAAAGGGGACAGCCAGAGAAAATGCTCTGGTTGTTGAACAACCAGGAGTCTAGTGCCACTGAATCAAAGAATACATGTTGGGGAGAAGGCATCAGAAAACTAGAAAGGTGGAAGGGGACTTGGTTATGAAGGGCTTTGACTTTCAAACAGAGCATTTTGTATTTGCTTATAGAGTCAATAGGAAACCAATAGAGTTTGTTGAATAACAAGGTGACATGAGCAGACATATATTTTAGGAAAATCATTTTAGTGGATAAATAGAACCTGGACTGCATTGGAAAGAGAGTTGAGGCAGGCAGTCTCTTTCCCCCACCCCCCACCCCACTCACCAATAGTTTATTGTAGTAATCACAGCATGAAGTAATGAGAGCCTACACTAGAGTGGTGACCATTGTCAGATGAGATAAGATGTGTGTGTATGCATATATATACATTTTACACACACACACACACACATAACTACATATATATATATATATATATACATATATATATTTCCATTTTCACATTTAGGTTTTAACATTCATTTTTATAAAATTTTGAGTTCTATATTTTTCTCCTTCTCTCCCTTCCCTTTGGTAGTGCATTAGCCAGTTAGGTGGTGCTATGGATAGGACATTGGTTTTGGAGTTAAGAGGACAGGAGTTCGAATCCAGCCTCAGACACTTGACATATACTAGCTGTGTGACTTTAGTCAAGTCACTTAACCCTAATTGCCTCACATGCAGGATCATCTCTAGTCATACTGATTCTTATCTGATCACTGGATCCAGATAAGATCTCCTCCTCCTCTCTGGAAGAGAAAGTGAGACTGGTTTCTTAGCACATCATGCCTCACTCTAATCCAATTCCTGTGATTGTCATGGCACCACTTCCCAAATGTCATTGTCTTCAATAATGAAGGACAAACACCATCATCATCATTATAGTGCCTAATCTAATATATGTTATATGTGTACAATTATGTTAAGCATATTTCCATATTAGTCATCTTGTAAAAGAAGATTCAGAACTAAAGGGGGGAAACATGAGAAAGGGAAAAAAATCTTAAAATTTGAAAAAAGTATGCTTTGGTCTACATTCAGACTCAATCATTCTTTCTATGGATATGGATAAAATTTTCTATTACATCTTTTAGAATGATCTTTTATTACTGTATCACTGAGAAAAGTTATGTATATCAAATTTGTTCATCACACAATGGTGCTGTTTCTGTGTACAATGTTCTCTTGATTCTGCTCACTTCACTTAGCATCAGTTCATGTAAGTCTTTCCAACTTTTTGTGAAATCCCTAGCTCATAATGTCTTATAGAACAAAAGTATTACTTCATATTCATATAACCCAATTTGTTCAGCCATTGCCCAATTAATAGACATTGCCTCAATTTCCAATTCTTTGCCTCTACAAAAAGCTGCTACAGTTTTGTGCATTTGGGTCTTTTTTGATAAGGGAGAAGAATATTAAAAAGATGTTGCAAAGGTGAAGTTGAAAGTTCTTTGCAATATCTTGGAAATGGGGGGGGGCGGTGAGAAATAGTGAATAATCCAGGATAACTCTTTTTTTCTTTTTTAGTTTTTGCAAGGCAGCTGGGGTTAAGTGGCTTTCCCAAGGCCACACAGCTAGGTAATTAATAGGTATCTGAGGTCATATTTGAACTCAGGTACTCCTGACTCCAGGCCTGGTGCTCTATCCACTGTAGCACCTAGCCACACTTCAAAATAACTCTTAGTTACAATCCTGAGGGAAGGTGATGTTGCCCTCTACAGTCAAGGTAAGAAGTAGGGGAGAAAAATTAGTGGGGAAGATAATTAGTTCTGTTCTGGAAATGTTGATTTTAAGATCTCTAATAGACATCTAGTTCTAAATGTCTGAAAGTTAGTTGGTGATGTGAAATTAAAAGTAAGCAGAAAAATTGGGGCAGGAAAGGGAGATTTGAGAATCATAAGTGTAGAGATGGTTCTTAGATACATGAAAACTGTGGAGTTTACCAAATGAAAAAGGATAAAGGGAGAAGAAAAGTCCCAGAACAGAGCCCTGGGAAACACCTACTATTATAAAATATGATCTGGAGGAGGATCCAACAAAGGAGATAGAGGACAAGAGGTCTGATAGGTAGGATTAAAACCAGGAAAGAATAATATCCTGAAAACCTAGGGAAAAGAGAGCATCAACAAGGAGAGAGGTCAAGGAGGAGGAGTGAGGAAAGGCCATTGGATTTGGCAACTAAGAGATTACCGCTAACTTTTGAGAGATCCATTTCAGTGGAATGATAAGGTCAGAAACTATACAGTAAGGGTTAAGAAAAAGTGAGAGAAGAGAAAGCACTCATTGTAGATTGGGTAGATTGTATAAAGGGCAGATGAAAAATAGGACAAGGGTTACTAAGGATGGAACAATCATATGAGGTGTTTTGTTTTGTTTTTGTTTTCAGGATAGGGGAGATAGGGACATGTTTGCAAGCAATAGGAAATGAACCAGAAGATAGAGGTTAAAAAGTGAAAACAAGTTTGACAGAAGGATAGATCTGAATGGGACCACTTGAACAGATAGAGAGGTTAAGGAATAAAACCATCATATCATTTGAGCCATGAATAAAGGAGAAGAAGGCAGTAGAAAGCATCTGAGCTGTAAGAGAGGAAAAAAAGAGAAGAGAAAGTTCATGGTTAATGACCTCAATTTTTTTCCTGTAAAATATGAAACTTGGTTTTCAGATGAGATGTTGGGGAAGGAGGATGAAAAGGTATGAGCCACTGTGAAGAGTGAAAGAGAAAGTTGTTAAGAGATATATAGTAGGATTTCCTAGTACTAGTGAGGGTTCCAGTGAGGTTCTGTAACATAAAGTTGTGGTAGACTCAACCCAATTGCATGACTTTCTTTCCTTTTCTTTAGCAGATTATGTTTGGGTGTTAAGGTAAAAGAATGATGAGAGTGATTCAAGGAAAAGGTTTGGCTGGGCAGAAACAGTAATATAAGAGGGCTAAAGATTCAAGAAAGGACTACGTATAGTTGAATAGAGGAGGACCATATATACATATATACATATATATATATATATATATGGTTGAATTGTTTGATCAGAGAATCAAGATTCAGAGAAGATAACCTGCCTATTATGCACAATATAGTCAAGAGATTGAAGTCCATAGTGATGAAGAAGAGGAGGGTTATGTAAGAGAAAGCAGAGGGAGAGGGGAACATTCAATAGATTAAGGTCAGATTAGAGGATTTCATAATTCTTGAATGTGGAGATGATACAATTGTAGGTAAAGGTAAGATTGAGGATATGACCATTTTTGAGTGTGACTGAAGTGGGGTGGAGGTTTGATTCCATTTGATTTCATTCAGAATATGTCAAGGAACTGAGTGGTTAGAGTATTTGAGGGAAAATTATTATGTGAGGTGAAGTCTGCTATGATGAGGGAAGAAATTGGGGAGAGAGAGAGAGAAAAATGTATAAACCAGGTATCAAATTCATTGAGAAAAGAAGGGAAGTGAAGTGGGGTCTGTGCATAAGCACAACAAGGATTTTGATTGGGTGATATATATATATATATATATATACATATATGTATATACATATACATATACATATACATATACATATACATATACATATACATATAGTGTTAACCTCAAAAGAAGAGAGGTTGCTGAGAGAAAGGGGGGAAGTTGGAAATGTCAATGGAGAATTCTCCTGCCTTGGTCAGATAGCTGAGAATGAAGGAAAGCATAGTGAGGATTGAAAAGGGTAGCCAAGGAGTCTAAGTCAACAAAGGAAATGAAATTTTTAATAAAAACCAGTAAATTGAAGGAGTGGGAGGGATAGATATAAGATGAAGGGAAGTTTGTTGCCTCTGGAACAAGAATTTCAGAGAGCATAAGTTAGGTGGAAATTTGGGGGAATGAGCGTTGAGTGGGATGGAGATGAGGAATTGGGTTGTAGGGGGATATAGACTGAGATTTTGGATGATGATTTACAGGTGTCCAGAGTTAGTGGGATGTGAAGTGTATGACCAGGTATAAGAATATTCACTCCTCTACCCTCACAGGGCAAATATAGCAGGAGTTGGGAGGTCTAAATTTGAAGAAGTTGCTTTTTTTTGTTTTGTTTTATAAAATGTTTTCTACATCTCAGTTGGGATATTGGGTTGACCACAGGAAATGAAAGATGCCTTGTGTTGGCACAAATGAGATTGACTGTTTTGAGGAAGACAAGACACCTGATTATTTCTACAGGGGATGTGCTGCACCTCTTGTTTACCATGGTGTGAGGTCTTCCAGTCTGAGGAGTCTGGTTATAATGCAGAAGCTGGAAAGGCAGACTCCCTGAGGAGATGAAAGACACCCAGCCTGATCCCTAACACCTTTCCTCAGGGTCCACAAACCTATCAAGCTGGGTTTCTTCAAGTGTTAGGTCAGTCATATAGAAGAGAGATTGGACTAGATCAACTTGGTTTCAGAGAGTAGAACCAGGACAATGGGTTGAAGTTGTAAAAAAGACAATTTAGGTTTTTCACTAAGTAATATTTACTTACAATCCGAGTTGTTTAATAAGAAAATAGGGTGCTCAGAAATGAATTACTCTTTTTTCCCCTTCTTTGAGGTTAGATGACCACTCATTGGGTATATTCTAATAGAGGCTGCTTTAGGGATATGAATATACTACATCCCTTCCCAATCTCAAAATTCTGTGACTTTTGAAACCTTTCATTTGGAAAGAAAATAGTTTTCATAATTGATTTTTAAGAAACATGTTGTTTTCATGAAGTTGTCAATTAGTTTTTAATTCTATTGTGTCACTGTCAACTATGGCCCAAGGGTTGATTGCCCAAGACTTTTGAATATTTTATTTCAAAACCGAGATGGAGATTCTGGTGGCTATGAGAAATAAATCTTTCTCTCATATTTAATAACATTATTATAGGAGGATCAAGGGTGTTTTTTCTCCTTTACAATTTCCTCATCCAGAAACCAACCAGTGTGGGAAATTTCTCTTAAAGATTTACCCAGGCTGAGGTCTGATCAGACAGTAAAAGAAATTCTAAGTGTGCATTCTTGTTCATTGTCTTTGCTCAGACAGGTCTGAGAAAATGATGACTTTTCCCTATTATCAGACAAGTGATTTGAAAATTTATGCCTCTTTGACCAACATTTGAGTGATTTAAATCATGAATCCCAAGACACTCATTTAATATAACCCACCTGCACTTGTGTTAATCAGTCAGAGTTAATTGTTACCCTCAGGAGCAACTTCTCTTCAAAGGGCAAATAAATTGTGAACCCATCATCATTAGGGATCACTGGTCTAAGAAAACTGCCAAATGAGTATTCTTTTAAGATGCTGACATTATTAATAAAATGATTAAATTACCCAGAAACTATGTCTCAGAATTATTTTAATCATCACATGGCAATGTGTCCTTGTTGTCTTTTGTCTACAAGGCTAATTTGTATACCATTAATGGATCCCTAAATAGATCCACTGACTATGAGAGTCTCTGTGTCTTGAAATATCATGCTTGATTGGCAGAGGAGTAACGGAAAGGAAGAATCTTTTATGATGCCTGTGGTCAATTCTTATCTCTTGATATGTGGTCCTGATATGTCCTTTCACCATACTCTTCATTGAGATCTTTATGTTCCCAGAACAGTGGGATTGATAAAGTAGAAAATACTAGGATTGAGGATGTAGAGATGCCTATTAAAAGTCAATGCACAAAAATTTTTTTTTTAAATAAAATAAAATCAAAAGGAAACACAAAGGGAGAGTCAGTCCAATTCTGGATTTTCATTGGCTTGTGTCCTCCATTTTTCTACCCTTTCTAATTTCTATTTATTTATTTATTTTAGGTTTTTGCAAGGTAAATGGGGTTAAGTGGCTTGTCCAAGGCCACACAGCTAGGTAATTATTAAGTGTTTGAGGCCAGATTTGAACTCAGGTCCTCTTGACTCCAGGGTCTGTGCTCTATCCACTGCACCACCTAGTCACCCCCACACCCTTTCTGATTTCTAATATTTATGTACTCTCTCAAAACCATCCTTTGTAGCAAATAAAAATAGTTAAAGAAAATAAATTACTGCCAAAATTATATCAAACACCATATAGAGCATTTAACATATATTCCTATCAAACAGAGAGAAGAGTGTATCATCACTGGTCCTCTGGAACTAATATGAGTCAATATATTTAATCTGGATTCTGATGACTTTTACTAGAGCTTCCATTTATATTGTTGTAATCACTGAATATTGTTCTCTTAGTTCTACTTTCTTTACTCATCATAAATTTCCCATCTTCTTTCTCTTCCTCCTCTTTTTCTTCTTCCTCTTCCTCCTTCTCCTCTTTTTCCCCTCCCCCTTCTGTCTCCTGGGTGCTCTATCAATCTAGACTTGTTAGCTAATGATTTACAGTCTATTTTAAATCACACATATTTTGGTTCTATTAAAAACCAGTATTAGGAGAATTAAAGTCGCTTAACTGCCTCTGATTTCAGCTCCTAATCATTCCCACAATTTGTCATGACAGCCCTACTAATTGGGCAGCTTCAGCAAATGTTAAAATCCATCACAATTCTTCTCAGACAGTTCTATTGTATTTAGAAGAAAGCGATTTGATTAAAAATAAAAAAAAACGTAAGTCCAGTCATTCAGGACTGGATCCCTGTTATCCTAAATGATTTAAATAAGAGAAATTTTGTTCTGAATTACTTATCTACTTAAAAGAAAACACTGTCAGTGACCAAACAAACAACTACTGACCTCCTACTGTCTTTAGCATTTCATCAGAGCACTTTATCCTTTCAAGAAAGACTAGGGAGAGAAAGATAGGCAATCAGAGGCGGAAAGAATTGCAAGAACATCTGGTGCTATTCCCCTCCCTTATTTTTTTTTTATTGTTGGGAGGAAATGAATGACTAGGAAGGTAAAGCACTTTGTCCAATAACAGACTCTTTGTGAAGAAACTTAGAGAGGATTTAATTTAATTCATCTCATTTTATATGCAGAAATTTCTATGGTATATGGATAAATTTTTTAGAAAGTGAAAAAATAACTCTCAAGTGCACTCTTGGAAAAATTTTCACATCTTCATCCCTCAGTCTGCTACTGATTAATCAAATTGCTATTTCTTTATTTCTCTGGGTTCAAAAAGAAATTTCAGAGTATATTTTAGAATATCTTTAGAGATTATCAAAATTGCACTCCTCTCTCTAATCAGTTTTGCTTATGTTCCACTTTGGCAAATGAAAATGTGTAGAAATCTCTCCTCACATAAGATATCCCTTCTTTTTCTGTCTCAGATCCTAAAGTTGTAGGTTTTAACATTAAAACCAGCTGATATTTGATAAAAGTCTCATATAATGATAAGAATATGAACATTTAAAAAACCTATTGGCAGCTACTATATCATAGACTCATCTCTATGCAAAGATAAAAAAAATGACTCGCTGGTCTTTTCTTAGCAATGGCCAGGTTTTGATTCTGCCTGGTCTCCCATTCCACTCATTCCTATCACTTTGTTATCATTATATATGCTAAGCTACATTTCTGGAAAAATATACCTTCTTTCAAAAAATCCCTCTACACATACAGTCTTCTTAATTATGTCAAGATTTCTCTTCAACTTTTCCTCCCCAAATGGCAGTTACTGTCAATTCCAAAACTCTATAGTGAAATTTTCCCAGTTTTTTATGATCCTCTTAAAGGTGTACTGACATCCCAAAGATGGGATTTGGGAAAGGCTCTTTGAGACATAACTATAGGAAATTGGAGACCTTCAGGGAAAAAGTAAGATTCCCAAAGTCACTGCCTCTGACTTTCTGTGACCGAGAACATCTTATGTCTCCTGTCTTGAATGTAGTCTCCAAGAAAGTGTGGAAATTAGCTAAGATGAATACTAAGGTCTTTCAGATTTAGCTCATTGGTAATTAATATTTGTTTATTGAATGAATATTGCTCCTATAAGGAATATAGTATATGGGAATAAAGTTGGTTTTAGAATCAGAGACCTGGGTTTAAATTTCAGATCTCCTGGTTACTTAGATGACTTTTGGGAAATGACTTTCCCTGAGACTCTTTCTGGGCCTCAGCTTCCTCATCCTCAAAATTATAGGATTAGGTTATCATTACTCTCCTAGACTTCTTTCCAAATTTAAATCTGTAAACTTATTACCCTAAAATCCTAAACCACCTATTCTTTCCACTACTGCCATGTTATCTCAACCAACTAGTTTAATTAAATTCAAAATGACTGGTGAGAATGCCAGGTCAGCCTCTTTCACTCCAAAAACAAAAGATATTTTTTCATCTTATTTTTTTTTATTAACCCTATTTGCTGTGTAACTAAAACCTGCACAAACAAAAACTTCTATAAATACAACTAAGAATCATTGTCATCTGGTATACAGAGGATTTCCAGATTGGTGTAGAAGAGAGGAAATTCAGGAAATGGAAAAATGAACATATGTTAAATAAACAAATAAATTCACAGATAGTCCTACAAGAACCCACTCAAGCTATTTATTACTTTATTTTTAAATATTAGTTTAATTTTAATTAGTAGGTATTTATTTTCTTTACCTCCCACACCCTTTATTTAAAAAAAAGAGAAACAAACTATTGTAACAACTACCTTTAGTCATGAAAAACAAATTCTCACATAGCCATATCATTCAATGTATATGTCATTTTTTACTTTGAATCCATCACTCTCTATCAAGAAAAGATTCTTTGGAATTATGAGTAGTAATTATGTAGATCAAAATTCTTAAGTTTCTGGGTAGCTAGGTGGTGCAGTGGATAGAGCACCGGTCCTGGAGTCAGGAGGATTTGGGTTCAAATGCAGCCTCAGACAGTTAATAATTAGGTACCTGTGTGATCTTGTACAAATCACTTAACCCCATTGCATTGCAAAAAAAAACCCCAAAAAAACAAAACAAAATTCTTAAGACTCAATGTTGATTGTCTTTATGATGTAGTTGTTGCAATATACATTATTTTCCTGGTTTTCTTCTTTCATGCTATCAGTTCAAATACATTTTCTTTCTTCTAAAATCATTCCTTTCATCATTGCTTTGGTCACAATAGTAATCCATTGCATTGATTCAGTATTGGTTCACCCAATCAAAAATTCATGAGCACTCCTCTTGGTTTCTAATCTCCAATAAATATTTTTATACCAATTGGTCCTTTTCTTCTTTCTTTGATCTTTTTAGGTATATAGTCCTAGTAGTGGTATTGCCGAGTCAAAGGGAATACACAGTTTAATGACTTTGGGGCCCTAGTTCTAAATTGGTCTCCAGAATGCTTGAACCATTTCACAACTTGGCCAACAATGCCTGATTTAAAGCCCCTCTAATATTTGAAATTTTCCTTTTTTTTTTGCCACATTTGTCAATCTAATGGATTATGAAGAATTTCAGATTTGCTTAAATTAGCATTTATCTAATTATGAATAATTTAGTTTTTATAAGGAATAATTTAGTTTTTATAAGGTTATTGGTAGCTAGGGTTTCTTCCTTTGAATCCTGCCCATCCACATTCTTTGTCCATTTATCCATTGAGAAATATTTTTAACACATAAATTTCAATCAGTTCCTAATATACTTTGAACATGAGATGTTTATCTTAAATTTTTTCCCCCAAAGATTTGTTTTTCTCTTTTTTCCCATTTCCCTTTTAATTTTAGCTGATTTGGTTTTATTTTGAAAAAAAAAAACAAAACAAAACAAAAAATGACTAATATGGAAATATATTTTCTGTGATTGCACATATTTAAGCCATATCAAATTGATTATATCTCAGAGAGAAAAAAGGGCAAAAGATAGGGAGGAAGGGAGAGTATTCGGAACTCAAAAATTAAAAAAAAGAATGTTAAAATTGTTTTTATATATATTGTAAAATATTAAAAAATTCCTTTAAAATTTTATCTTCTGTGATCTTCTCAAACCTTTGTTTTTTATGTGAGCTCCCCCTCAAACTTTTCCTCTTGCTTATATATAAATTCACATCCATTGATATTCCTTGCAGCTTAAACAATGACTATTACTGAAGGAATAGAATTGGTTTGTGTCATGGATGATACTATATTGAGACCATATAATCAGAGAAAACAATAAAATGGAGGAACCATCTGGCTAATTCAAGGTCAACCTCTTACAAAAGTGAGTATACTATTGAAGTGGACAAAATCTCATGTTGAAGAGTTTGGCATAGTAGAAAGAGTCCATGGACTTACATTCCAATCCTGGAGCTCCTACTCACTACCTATGAACTGTGGACAAATCATTTAGCCAGTTTCTTCATTTGACAGATGAGGATGGCTGAACCATATGACTTCTATGCCCTCTCAGCTCTAAATCTATGATTTTGTAACATGGTGATGACAGAAGAAATATTCAAAGCTGTTTTTACTTTTTGGATAACCTGAGAAAAATTAATTTTGATATTGTTAGGATGGCATGAAACATTGTCCCTATGTCTAAAACTGTGCATTTTTAAAATGATTTCCTTTATGTTGGGAACCATTGTGTATGGACGCATTGTGAATTATCTTCACCTGGTGTCCTTGAACACAGGAATCTTATCTTACTGAATGCCATGGGAGTGGGAATGGATTAGAGACTGAAAAGGTATTTAGGCACTGGTGTTTTGGTAAATAAATGGAGCACTTGGGGATCTTGATGAAGTACTTGTCTCCTTTGCATTCCTTGTCTCCCACCCCTCCAATGCCCCCAGAGGGAAGATTGAAAGAGTCCAGAACTGGCTTGCAAGAGTCCAGGAAAGGATCTCAACATAAGAGTCCAGAATAGGGACTCTACATATTGGAGTCCAGAACTGGGACTCTACACCTTTATTTTATTTTTAGTGCATGGAAAAAAAGCAAGCATTTCTATAACACAGTATAATAAAAAAAATGATTTCACATGAAACCACAAATCTATTATGTGAACTTGCCATTCCTTTTAAAATATATAATAAAGTTATCATATAAATTTATTTTTTCTTCCCCCACTGTAGAGATGGTTCCCCTAGACACACACACTTACACAAGTACATATATATATATGCATATATTTCTATTTCTCAGTTCTTTTTTAGAATACAAATTGTATCTTCTTTCATATGTCCTTTAGTTAATTTGGATGTTTAGATTAGTAAAACTGACTGCTCAAAGTTGTTCATAAAACATTATCAATATTAAAGTATACAGTCTTCTCTTGCTTCTGTTTATTTTGTTCCTTATTATTTTGTGCAAGTCTACCCATGTTTTCTGTAAGATCAACTAAAAATACTTTTCTTCAAAGAATTTCTCTCATCATAAAATGCATAGAAAAGCATATCCTTGCCTTTAATCTTTTAGGATAATGCATATCTTCATACTACTACCAAAATCAAAATTGATGAAAAGTTTTCATTCAACATTCCTAATTGTCTGACCATTTTAGTAGTTCCAAGACTTTCTCTCATGATTCTGAGAATTAATTAGCCCAGTCCCTAGACACTTAATATATCAAACTCTGTGAAAATAACTAGTAGCATTCAAGCTCTAAATTAAATCATTTTAGTCTTTTGTTTTCTCTAAATAACAAAAAAACAGAACCCAGGAATTTGAAAGTGATCCAGACATTTTTCTTGTCCAACCACAGAATCTGTATAGAAGAATATTTTAAAACATCCTCAACTAGGGATCAGTCACTTTTTTCTTGAAGTCTTATAGTAATGGAAATTCCTTGTAGTATTGTAGAAGGAGAAAAATCTGTCTAATTTTTAATATTAAGAAAATGTTATTTGATGTTTTCTGATGACTCCTAGCCCTAATCAAATGAAAATTTCTTGGTTTTATTCAATGTATCTCCATTGTTACATGTAAATTGGTCAAGATAAGAGCATCTTCATTTCATCCCTCTCCCCATCTTCCAGTTTCCAGTCTTTCAGAATGGGTATCTGACCTCAGTCTCTTGGAGGGGGGGGGGGGGGAGTAAGAATCCCCTTTGCCCACTTTTTCCTGATTGTTCCCTGCACATGAAGTAGGTAAGACTGACTTAAATTCCTCTCTTGGGTCTAAACCCAGTCAGTTCTTATGGCTGTTTTCTTTTTTGCTCTTTTCTTCAATCGCTCTTGCATGGACTTTTGTTATTCAGCCTGTCCTCAAACAGTTTACTGTGTCTCTAGAAAAAAAGAAAGTTTTAATCTGTGAACTTGGCAGACTTGTGAAATAAAATTCCTGAACTTTTCCACCTCTAGGACTACTCTGTGAGTTTTTCACTTTCAAAAGCTCTAATCTTTATGATAGCAAAACAATTTCTTCCATAACTCAATGTATCTGCATCTATTTTCATTCCAATTATTAGGATGTATTTCTCTATATCCAGTATAAATTTGCCTTTCAGAAGCTTTTTTTCATTGCTCCTTGATTTGTTTTCAAGGACAAACAGAACAAATCCTTCTTTCAAAAACATTTGATGACATCTATCATGACCCCTATCAATCTTTTCAAGGCAAAACATCCCTGGATTACTTAATCATGTGTATGATATGGTCTTGTGATCTCTCTACTCATTAGTCATCCATTTTTCCTACTCTTTTCAACTTGCTACTTATTGTGCTTTCTAAAATCCAGTACGAAGAACTCAACATAATATTCTACAAATGGTTTAATTAGATGTCTTAATAAAGAGTCAGGGAAGTTTGGGATACCAGATGTCTAGTACAAGGAAGTGTGAACTCACAACAGGATGATAAAGCAAGCCAATTTACTAAGGGGAGCTCCTTACGAAATAAATGACCATAAGGGAGAAGTTTGGAAATGGATCTATTGGGTATCCTACTGAAGTGGCAACTTTTCATAAACCAATAAAATCTGGTGGATTTTTTTGTAGCATTTTTATCTGAGTCTAAGAGGACCTGCTAGGGGAGGCTGAATCTTACTGGGGTGGTTGGACTAGGGAGGAGAAAACTCTTTGGGAACTAGAGAACAGTTGATATTCTAATTCCCCCCAAACATTTCTTCTGGTTTTACTCTGACTGGGTGGCTCAATTTCTTGGTCAAGGGTTTTTGAGCTTGCCTGGGGCTTCTTTGTTTAGTAAGGCAGGATATTGTATTGCTTACATCAGAGAAGATAATTGTGGAATTAATTCCTTCTGTATTTCTCATTCTATTCTATCTTTTGGCTTTTAAAATAACTACATAGAAATAGAAATGGAAATTGTATTAATGAGTTCATTAATAAAGAGAAATTTGAGGTGGGGAAATTACCCTCTACTAATGGAGATAGATTTCTTCTCAGCAATACAGTAATAGAGAGATTTTTCAGGGTCGTGAGAAATGAAGTGACTTGCCCAGTGTCCTTTATTTAGTCAATATTGTGAAAAGCAAGATTTGAACCTAGATTGTTCTATTTTCAAGACTATGTCATACTTCCTCTTTGAAACATATCAGCCTTTAATAAACTTGTCAAATTGAAGTGTTAGTTTATTTTATCTGTTATTTTCTTTTTGTTGACATATTGAGCCTACAGTTCATTAAAGTCCCCAACCCCATTTCAATTTGTGAAGTTGATTTTTGGAAGCCAAGTATAGGACTTAATTATATTTATCTTCATTAAACTTTAACTTATTTGATTTTGCCCATTCAATTATACTATCAAAGTATTTGAGGATTCAAATTGGGTCATCTAATACTTATCTGCATTATTTGATCTGCAAATTGAATTCAGTTGCCACCTATGCCCTCATTTAAATCTGATTGAAATGTACAATATGCCATCTCTTCCTTCCTTTTACTTTGTTGTTGTTTTTTGTTGATCTCTTCTCATTTCCTCTGAGCACTTCTCTCTCTCTCTCTCTCTCTCTCTCTCTCTCTCTCTCTCTCTCTCTCTCTCTCTCTCTCTCTCTCTCTTTAGTTTTTTGCAAGGCAAATGGGATTAAGTGGCTTGCCCAAGGCCACACAGATAGGTAATTATTAAGTGTCTGAGACCGGATTTGAACCCAGGTACTTTGCCGTGCCACCTAGCCACCCCAGCACTTCTCTTAATACAACCAGTTTTGCTGCTTGTGGTTTTGATTCTATCTCTTCCCATTTCTTTAGTTAATTGTGTCTGAGACATTTCAACATACTCTCTTACCCTCAGTCTCTTCCCATCTGATGGTTCCTTTTCTGTTGAATATAAATATGAAGTATAACTTATCCTAAAAAACATTTCTTGTACTTGGAATCACCTCAAACTATCATCCTCTGTTGTTTCTCTCCTTTCAGTTGCCCATCACTAAGGGTCAGGACCTCTACACACCCCTTTCTTCCAATGCTATTACTCTATTGAAGTGTATTGCTTTCAGAGTAACAAAGATTTCTTAAATGATAAATCAGATAACTTTTGCTCAGTCCCTTTTTTGGTCTTTCATGCCTTTTTGATGCTCTTAACTTACCCTTTCCTCCTAGATAATCTCTTTTGCCTGGGTTCCTAAAATACTGCTTTATTGTATACTCCTCTTTTCGGTCTGAGAAATTCTGTTCATGGTTTTATTATAGTCTTTATGAGCTCTTATTTACTTTCTCTACTTTTTTCCTTGATGATATCATCTGCTCCAAACAATCCCTTATCATCTTTATATTCATGATATTTATCAATATATTGCCCCAACTATTCTGCTAATTCCTGCCTATCTTTTCCAATTCTCTCACGAATATCTCTAACTGAATTTCCTATCAATATCTTGGTCAACATATCCAAAAAAGAATTCATCTTCTACACCATCCCCCCCCAAAATACATTAAAACCTACTTCTTGTCCAAATTCCTCTCTATTTCTTCTGAAAGCACTGTCATCTCACTGGTGCATAATCTCTCCTCTTTTATTCTTCCCTCCATCTCCCTTTTATACAGTGAATAATTGTGAAGTTCAGATGATTTACCACCTCATAGATATGAAAATTATATAAACATACATGCATATACTTTTTTACTGTCCATTTTTATGTTTTTCCTTTAGGGGGGGTTGTTTGCAAGACAATGGGGTTAAGTGGCTTGCCCAAGGCCACACAGCTAGGTAATTATCAAGTGTCTGAGGCTGGATTTGAACTCAGGTACTCCTGACTCCAGGGCTGGTGCTCTATCTACTATGCCATCCTAGCTGCCCCTATTTTTATGGTTTTCTATCTTTAGTTAGAACTATTACTACCTCTCTCCTAGATTATCAAATAATAGCTTTCTGATTATTTCTTGTTTTCAATTTATCTGCCATGGTAATGCCAAAATAATCTTCCTAAAGCATGACAATCTCTCTCCTGTTCAAAAACATTCACTGAGTCCTTATTACCTGTATTATTATAAAGTACAAACTCTTATGTTTTGCATTTATGGTCTTCTCATCTGTCTCTAACCTACCTTTCTACCTTCTGCCTTTCACTATACACCTTTTCAGTTACTTGACAAAGTGGAGTATTAACTGTGCCCTGAATTCACTGTGGCATCTGCCAACTTTGTATTCATTCACTCTGGCCATCTCCCATGCACAACATGCATCTAATCCCCCTCTTACTGCCTGCAAAATAATTATTTTCCTTCAAGACTAAGTTCAAATTCTTTCTTATCTGTGAAGGTTTTCCTGATCTGCCCTTCCCTCTCTTTCCCTTCAAATTACCTGATGTTTCCCCTTTTGTTTACCTATTCTATATCCTCAGGAAAACAAGATTTTTGAGCCTTGGGATTGTTGTGCTTTGACCTTTATCCTCCAAATGTTGGTAATAAAAATAGTAGCTAAAATTGATATTGATTTAATATTTGTAAAGAAAATTTGTATATATCATCTTATTTTGTCTTCGTAGAACCCTTGGGAGGTATTTGCTACTATTTTTTCATCCTTACAGTTGAAAAAGCTGAGGCATATAAAGATTAAGAGACTTGAGATAATTAACATTTGAGGTTTGATTTGAACTCAGATCTTCCGGACTCCACATTCAACACTTTAGCCTCTGCCACCAAATTGTGCTTTGCACACAGTAGGTGATTAATACATGTTGAATTGAATTGGAATAGCCTATTCTCGATGATACTATTCTGAACATTAAGGATCACTGGATCCTTAATTAAATGTTTATAAACCATCCATTTAAAATAATATGTTCTAGATTTTTTTCCTTAGGAATTTAAGTTGAGATCATTAGCCTATACTATCAGTATCCTCTCACTATTTTCAAAACTGGAATATTCTTTGCTCTTCTCTAGGCCTATGACATCTTTTTCAGCCAGCCTCTGTAATCTTTTCAAAATGTCTAAAAATAGCTAAGCAATCAAAATGAAAATCACATCTGCCATTACTACATAGCATAGGTATTTGCTCACTTAAACTTATCAGTTGGATGCTGTCTTATTGTACTACATGTCTATATACATATCTAAATTATATGATTATATTAAATAGGGCATATATATATAATTTCAGAAATTTTTTCTAGTTATCATTTTTTCTGTTCATTGTTCAAAAAATAATTTAGATAAAACAGAAGGGAAATATTTTTAATAGATTTGTTTACTCTCCAGTGTTTTTTTTTTTTAACATAATTCCACTTGCCCATGCTATGAATACCTTCTCAGTCTTTAATCTTCTCAGAAATGAACTAACATAAGTTTTGGCTTGGTTTGAACTAAGCATTGATCTGGGACATCAAAAGGAAAAGGACTGGCTTCCTAAAGAAGGTTTGTTTCTCAACAAAGTTATTCTTTGTTTTTTTCCCCCTTTGTTTTCTGCTCTATCTGAAAAGCAAAGAAAAATAACAAAACAAAACACAAGAAACTCGTATATTTTTGTGTTCAATAATATTTTCTCCCTTCTGTTTCTCTAAGAACTAGACATAATCAAATGAACTAACACTGTCCTCTGATCTAGTCTACCTGTGGTATGAAGGAAGGATGAAACATAGACATTTAAAGAAGTTAGATGGTAATCTCATTATCCTTTGAAAAAAAGTCAAAACGTTCCTTCCTTCCTTCTCTCCTTCCTTCTTTCCTTCCTTCCCTCCTTCCCTCCTTCCCACCTTTTATCCTTCTTCCCCCCTTTCCCCTTCCTTTCCTCTTCTTTTCCCCTTTCTCTTTCCCCTTTTCCCTTTCCCTTTTCCTCTTTCCCTTTTTCTCCCTCCTTCCCTCCTTCCTTCTTTCCTTCCCTCCTTCCCTTCCCTCCTTTCCTCCTTCCCACCTTTTATCCTTCCTTTCCCCCCTCCTTTACCTTCCTTTTCCCTTTCCCTTTCCCCTTCCTTTTCCCTTTCCCCTTCTGTTCCTCTTTCCCTTTCCCCTTTCCCCTTTCCCTTTCCCCTTTTCCCTTTCCCTTTTCCCCTTTCTCCCTTTCCCTTTTCCCCTTCCTTCCTTCCTTCCTTCCTTCCTTCCTTCCTTCTATTCAAAACTAAAAAAAATCCTAAAGTTTCTGAGTGATAATGCTAGTTTGAACTGAGACATGAGAGATCTGCCTTAAATGTCTCTGGTGTTAGCTAAGAAGATCCCCCAGAAGTGGAAATAATTCTGAATTATTGGTAGATATTTATCTCATCTACCAGGAGACAATGGCCATAAAGTGTCCTACTGTATGACGCCTAATTTCCATATTGGTGTCAATGAAGAAACACTTAAGAGAAGGATTTTAAAAATCAGGAAATCTGGCAAGTAGTTCAGTTCAGTAATTAAATCTCCTTAAAGACAGGTCAAGTCAGGGGTCAGTAGAACTGAGCTAGAAATTCCAGCTGTTGCTCTCCTGGTAGTTCTCATAGAATTTGAGGTCATTGAAAGCGCAACAAGGGGCAACTAGGTGGCACAGTGGATAGAGCACTGGCCCTGGACTCAGTAGGATCAAATCTGGTTCAAATCTGGTCTCAGACACTTAAATAATTGCCTAGCTGTATGACCTTGGTAAAGTCACTTAACCCCATTGCCTTGCAAAAAACCAAAAAGACAAAAAAAAAAACCCACATGACAGAACAAGAGCTTTCTTCCAATGAAGACATTTATAATTTTTGTACCTGTTACTACCTCCCAATAGCTATGGACATAACTTATTTTTATGAAGAATAGAAGTGAATGTATGATGATACAAAATACAGAAAACCCATGTCTGCATAACAAAATTTCAGAAAAAAATTTAAAGAAATTTATTATTGATTTATTTTTAACATTCATTTAAAAATTTCCAGTTTGAAATTCTCCTTTTTCTTCTTGTCTCTCCTCTATACATTGAGAAGGCAAGAAATATAACAGTTTTACATATGCATTTGCATAATAACCATGCTGCAAAAAAAAAAGGATGAAAAATAAAGTATAAAAAATGATGCTTATATCTGCACTCAGACTCCACAAGTCTTTTCTCCGGAAGTGGATAGATGACTACTTATTATTTTAAGGTAATCTCCAAATACTCCTGAATATTTTAGGATTTTAAATAGGAATGAGTGTTGTATTTTGTCAATGTTAATGAAAAGAACCATTGCACGGGGCGGCTAGGTGGCACAGTGGATAAAGCACTGGCCCTGGAGTCAGGAGTACCTGAGTTCAAATCTGGTCTCAGACACTTAATAATTACCTAGCTATGTGGCCTTGGGCAAGCCACTTAACTCCGTTTGCCTTATAAAAAAAAAACCTAAAAAAACCCAAGAATGCATGGGAATGTTTTTGTCAGAACAATGGATAGGGGAAGAATCTGTTACCAAAAAGGAGACAGGATCATAGGAAATATAAAATGAATAATTTTTATTTCATTACATCTCTTGAGATAATTATATGTTTTTTGTCTGTTTTATTATTGAATTGACCAATTATACTGATAGGTTTCCTAATATTGAGTTGGCTTTGCATTCTGGCATAAATCTTACCTAGTCATAGTTTATGATGATTAAAATATTTATCTATCTGTAATTTTCTTGCTAATACACATACACATAACACATTTATTTAAATTTATTTAAATTTTTATTATTATTCATTAAGGGAATGGGTTTTCTTTCTCTGTTTTTACTCTTCCTATTTCAAGTATCAGTATCATATTTGTGCTGAAAAAAAGTTGATAGGATTCCTACTCTGCCTGATTTTTTCCTCTATAGTTTTTCTATAAATAATTTATATAACATTGGAATTAAGTAGTCTTTAAATGTTAGCTAGAATTCAGTTATGAATCCATTGTGCTGGGGTTGTTTTCTTAAGGAGCTGATTTATGGTTTAATTTCTTTTTCTAAGATAGAATTATTTAAGTATTCTCTTTGCTTGTCTGCTAATCTTGCAATTTATAGTTTTTTTGTAAAAATTCATCCATTTCTTGGGGTGGCGAGGTGGTGCAGTGGATTGAGCACCAGCCCTGGAGTCAGGAGTACCTGAGTTCAAATCTGGCCTCAGACACTTAATGATTACCTAGCTGTGTGGCCTTGGACAAGCAACCCCATTTGCCTTGCAAAAAGAAAATTCATCCATTTCTTATAGATTGTCAGATTTATTTGCATGTAATTGAAAATAACTCCTAATAATTTTCATTGGTGATACATTCATTCCATTTTATTTTTGGTAATGCTAATTTGATTTTTTTTTAAATCAAACTAACCAATGGTTTATCTATTTTTACTATTTTTTTAATGAAACCAGCTCTTAGGTTCTTTTTTCAATTTTATTAACTCTTTGATTTTCAGAATTTCTGTTTTGATGTTCAACTGGGCATTTTAAATTTGTTCTGCTTCTGATTTTTTTTAATCTGCATGCCCAATTCTTTGACTATTTTATTGATGTACTTAGAAATACAAAATTTGCCCTACTATTATTTTGGCTCCATCCTACAAATTCACTTTAGTGAAATTATTTATTGTTTGTATGATTTGTTCTTTGAACAACTAATACTTTAGGGTTAGATTATTTCATTTCCAATTAATTTTTAGTCTCTTTCATTTCCCTTTATTTAATACAATTTTATTATATTTTGGTCTAATTTTTCCTGTTTTTATTAAGGCTCAATATATGGCATTTTTGTGAAGGTGCAACATATAAATGAAAAGAAGGCATAGAATATCAAGTTATTCAGTTGTTCGGGCATGCCTGATTCTGCAGGACCCCATGACCTTCCCAGTTCTTCCTAATCATCTCTCAGTCTTTGCAAGTTCAGATTTGCTGTTTTCGTATATCTATCAGTCTCATTCTCCGCCACCCATTTTTACTTTGCCTTCAGTCTTTCCTAACACCAGGGTCCTTTTCAATGAGTCTCAACTTCTCAATATGTGATCAAAGTATTTAAACTTTACCCTTATTATTTGACCTTTTGACAGGTTGTCTAAATTATTTTTTTAAATTTTGGCTGATTTGATTTCCTTGCTGTCCAAGAGATTCTTGGAAGTCTTCTCTAGCACCGCAATTCAAAAGTGGCAATTCTGCAATGTTCTGCTTTTTTATAGTCAGCCCTTGTAGTCACACATTGCTACTAGGAAAAAAAATCAACTTTTGATTATTCAGATCATTGTTAGCAAGGTAATCTCAATCTCTCAATCTCTCAATCTCTCTCTCTCTCTCTCTCTCTCTCTCTCTCTCTCTCTCTCTCGTATTCTGGTTTTTGGAATTCTGTTCATATTTCCTATAGCTTTCCAAGGAACAAGCATCTTTTAATTTCATGATTGCAGTTGCCATATGTAATGATCTTTGTGTCCAATAATATAAAATCAAATACTACTTCCATTTTTTCTTTCCCTCTTTGTAAGGGAATTATGAGAGAAGTTGCCAAGAATTTAATTGATTTTTCCTTCCACTGTAAAATTTCTCCCTTTTTTCTTTCCCTTTCCATCTTCTCTCCTTTTCCTCAACCCTTAATTATATTTTTAAAAATGATACCATCATAGTTAACTCACACCTGTGCCCTCTGTCTATATGTAGCCTTCTAGTTGCAATACTAATGATAAAGTTCTTAGGAGTTACAAGAATCATACTACCACAGAGGAGCATAAGCAGTTTTACCTTATTGAATCCCTAATGACTTGTCTTTTATATATTTTTTATGTTTCTCTTAAAATTTGTATTTGAAACTAATATTTGGCTCTAGTCTTTCCATCAAGATTGTTTTTTGTTTTTTCCTTCAGTATTTTTATGCATCTTTTCATAATTTTCTTGCCTCACTCTCAGTTCTTTTCCTATTTTTCTTCTACTTCTCTTATTTGATTCTTAAAAATTCTTTTAAAGTAATTCTCTGAATTAGTTTTGGGATTATGTCCAACTTCCATTTTTTCATTGAGGCTTTGTTTCTAGTTTGTATTTTTTTAAATTGTTTATTTTCTTCTGAATTTGAGTCTTTACTTTTCCTGTCACCACAGTAGCACTTTATAGT
Organism: Macrotis lagotis; assembly: GCF_037893015.1. Taxonomy (NCBI): domain Eukaryota; kingdom Metazoa; phylum Chordata; class Mammalia; order Peramelemorphia; family Peramelidae; genus Macrotis; species Macrotis lagotis. Next base: position 27,935,092 of record NC_133660.1, read on the forward strand.
CAAATTCGAATTTTAACTTTATATGAAGTTTGGCTCCCTTGTTCTGGCTGGGGAGAACACTATCCTAAGCTTCAGGATTTTTGTGTTGCTATTTTTAAATCTAGTTTTGAATTCTCTAAGTTTTTGATTTTTCAAAGGTCCAGTGGTACAGAGAGAGATGCAGTCCCTGCTCTTCTAGTCTATACTCTGGTTTTTACCCAGATGGTGACTTTTATCCCCAGTGGCTAGAAGTACTATCTTTTTTCTTTCATTCTTTCTCTCTCTTTTTCTTTCTTTCTTTCTTTCTCTCTCTTTTTCTCTTTCTCTTTCTTTCTTTCTTCCTTCCTTTCCTTCTTTCTCCTTCCTCCCTTCCCTTTTCCTTTTTCCTTCTTTTCCATCCTTCCCTTCCTTTCCTTCCTTTCCTTCCTTTCCTTCCTTTCCTTCCTTTTCTTTCCCTTTCCTTCCTTGCCTTTTTTGTCTTGCCTTCCTTCCTCCTTCCCTTTCCTCCCTTCTTTTCTTTCTTCCTCCCTCCCTCCCTTCCTTCCCTTCTTTATTTCACTCTTTCTTTTTCTTTCCTTATTTCTTCCTTTCTTCCTCAAAATAACTAATATGGAAATATTTTACCTTATTTCACATTTGCAATCCATAGCAGATAGCCCTCCGGCTCACGTAGGAGGGAGAGGAGATGGGATCGAATAGAATTTGTAGCTCAAAACAAAAAAAAACTCAAATATTATTTTTGCATGTAATTAGGGAAAAGTAAGAATGCATTATAAATGTATAATACCAGTGATATTGTGTCTACTAGTACATGCATATACATTATTTGTTTTGGAGAGGAGAGGAGGTCATCTAATCAGATAAATATGTGCTAATATTATTTCACCTTTTAATGAATTAATTCTAAAATATAATTTTCATAAAATTCAGTTTAAAAAGATTTCTTAAGTGCTACCATACTAGACACTGGCATGTAAGGACAGAAATTTTTTTAAGTCTCTATCCTCAAAGAACCTAGTTCTGCAACACTGATCAAAGGACATGTGCCTACCATTGAGTATCCACTCTCAACTTTGAATCCAGGAGATAGTCATCAAAATTAATTAATTTCAAGGAACTTAATAGAGAAGATTTATGCTTCATTTAAGGATTGGGCAAGATGATCTAAATTTTTTTCAAATCTAAGATTCTATAATTTTGGCAAACAATATTTTAAGCTTTATAAAAGGAAAAGAAGTAGAAGATACAAATTTTCCTTTATCCCTGATATCATCAAGTTTATACTCTAATTGAATGGGATTAGAATAGGAATGAAGATCCTGATGATGATAATAAAATGCTAATATGGCCAAACTCATATATAATGTCTCTATATTACTCATTTATATCTCTATCATATTGTCTGAAGACACTCTGCTAATTCTGTTCTGTCTTTTTGTTTAGGTTTTTGCAAGGCAAATGGGGTTAAGTGGCTTGCCCAAGGCCACACAGCTAGATAATTATTAAGTGTCTGAGACTGGATTTGAACTCAGGTACTCCTGACTCCAGGGCCAGTGCTTTATCCACTGCGCCACCTAGCCGCTCCCTGTTCTGTCTTTAAAAAAAAATATTTTGAGTTGTGTAACTGTTTTCTCAGAACCCTTTGAACACTAGTTTTTTCTTTCAGTTGTTGTCTTTGACAATTTAATGTTTGCAGTTCAAAATCTCAGATTTGTTTGCTTTTGTAGAGTTCTTAGTAATTTTAAGAATTTAAAATACAACTATATGACAGTCTTGCAGAACTATGTGTATTTAAAGGTATTAGGACAACAGAACAGATGATATGAATTGATTGAGGACACAATTATGCTCACTTAATGAGGGTAAAAATTCAAAGGACAGAATAGCATCTTACAGAATGACATTGTAACTATATAAGCTAATTTGCTTTTATATTTTTTATTATTAGGAAAAAAGTGAAAAATCTGTGTAATTTTTTTGAGGGGAAGAGGGGTGGCCTGAACCTGTGATTTTACCAGCATAGCAAACTCCTGCTACCAAAACTCCTTCAACCAAAGACAACTGGAAATTTGATAATAATAATAATTATTCAGTATTGAAGAGAACCATGCTGACCAAGCTATTGGTGGTATGACTTGTACAATTTTATTTATTATGGGGAGGGGTATATTTTGCAAGGCATCCTTCTCACTTGTTTTTTTTCCAGAACCATTCCACCAAATGACTTGATTTGAAAGGAAACAGGACTATTGGTAATGGTCTAGATGCCTCTAGAATCTCTTGGTCTTTAAATTGGTTTCTCTTCCTCCCATATCAGTGAGGTGCCTCAGTATATCAACACTGGCCAAACACAGGAATGTGATTTCTGGTGATAGAATGCAAGAATCCAATATATCTAAACCTGTCTATCAATCTATTAATTACCATTTGTCCTTTCCTCTCAGACCTCCCATCTTCAATCATACTATCTCTGGAATCCAATGACTTTGATTCCATGATCCAGAAGGTCATGGAATATGCTGCTCACTAGCCCGTATAATTTATGGTCAGAACTACAAAAGTATTTCATTATCTTTAAAGCTTCAACTTTTGTTCTTGATTAATGAAAACATTCTTTCTTTAGTCTGTCTTGTTTTAAGCCAAGAATTTCACTTACTGTGTGACTTTAACCAAGTCACTTAAATCTGAAAGGAGGAGGAGGAGGGTGATGATGATGATGAGGAGGAGGAGGATGAGGATGATGAGGACCAGGTTGAAGATGAAGATGATGATGGATGCTCCCTAATAGTTGAAGACTCTGGTTAAGACTAATGATGTTGTTATTGGTTAACTGTTACATTTAATATCAAGAAATCATAGCTAATGAAAAAAGAACCAGGAAATTTGAAAGATGGAAAGGTACTAGCTATCAAATAGAGAAGAAGGTATATTTGTATATTTCAAAGTATAGACTTGTGAGGTTCATATCCATCCCTGGCAACATTATAGCATTTATTTATCATTTAATCATTTAATCATTCAACAGTTTATGAAGTTCTCAAAGATAATTTCAATTAAAATGAATGCTATTAAATTAACTTCATTTCTTTTCCTGACTTGCTAGACAAAGAGATGTAGGAAAAACTCTAAGCATTAATCAGAGAAAATACTAAAGGAAGCACTAAAGAATCAACGAACCATTTCTCAAAATTTTGCATGATAGCTGCATAATTCAATTTTATTTAATTCATTTCAAGTTAGCAAACATAGATTAAACACTAGCATTATTCTGAATTGGTGACATTGATATATAAATATAAAAAAGAAGCAATCCCTGCACACAATGGGGCTTATATTGTAATGGAGAAAACAATTGAAGCACAAATAAATTTTGAAATTACTTAAAAAAGAAAAATTATCTCCATGAGGCAAGCACAAATAATGGAAGAAACCAGAGAAGTCCTCTTGGAGGAGGTAGCCCTTAGATGAAGATAAAGTGAAGAACCATGAATTAGATATCACTTATTTAAAATCATTCCTGATGAGCAGAGAATTGATGAATGATTGATGTCTATACTGAGGCAGTCTCTCTAGTATCACGACAAAGGGTTTTTTGCCTTTTCCCCTAACTCAACCTTTTTGTCAAAACTAGAATGAAGTCATATATCATGTACTTAGGAAATCTATGGATAATGTGAAACAAAGAGTAGCAACAGATTCCTTAATATTGAGTCAAGATGAAAAAGAATCTCAATAGATTCAAATAACGAAACAAATATTTTTGATTCCATTGACTTTGTGAGAAATAATCCAAGCTTTGAACTTAGATTAAAAAAATAAGCATTTAAAAAAAACACAGTGTTTGGCTTCATATGAAAACAAATTTCTCTTGTTTTATAGGACTGCATGAATTGAATAAAGTTTTAAAAAGATGAATCAGGTGACTAAAAATTTAAATTCCCAAATGGATTGTGATCTTTCAGATTTGGAGGTTCATAAATGCAGATCACTACTTTCCCATACCTACCCATCATAAGCAAATCTTGCCTGTGTCCTCACATAAGAGAAAGAGAGTTGCTTCTATCTCTGAGCAGAGCCTTGGTTTTTTAGTTCTAAAAGTTTGAGATTTTACCTTATCTTCTATTACTCAGGTTACAGTCTCTCCCTTAATGTGTTAGCTACTTCCATTAGAATGTAAGGTCTTTAAAGGCAGGGACTCTCTTGCTTGTATGCATTGACATCCCAGTTCTTAGCTTAATGTCTGACACATAATAAATCTTAAATAGTTTATTAACTATTAATGTATCTAACACTGCTATTGGGGTTCAGAAGCATCTATCACCCCATTTGGAGTTTTCTTTTAAAAAAAGATACTGGAGTGGTTTTTCTTATTTCCATCCATTTCCACATGTGGAAACTAAAGCAAACAGGGTAAAGTAACTTGCTCAGAGTCATGTAGCCAGTAATTTCTGAGGCCACATTTCAATTTAAGAAGATGTATCTTCTTGGCTTGAGGTCCTGCATTCTGTCCACTGCATCAGTGAGCTGTCATTTCTCCTCTATTGTCTTTCTTATTTTTCTCTTTTTCCACTCCATCACATTTTTTTACTTTTCTTTTTTTCTTTGGATTAGCTTTTGATTATCCCCCCCCAAAAAAAAGCAGAGAATTTTTTTTCTTATATCTACTCTCTTACCTATCCTGTTCTTCTTAAACTATCTTCTCTCTTCAGCTTGTTTTCACCTATTTCCCTATTGAGCTTTAGCTATTTTTACTCCAACTCTTTGAAGGTATATGTAAATGTGTTTTTATGTATGCATGCACACATTTATATGACTATATTCAACCTTATTTTGTTCAGTTTGGATATAAATGAGGATCAGTGAATGCCATTTTCCATGCCATTCCTTCCTCCATATTGGTATACCATTGCATTTTGTTAGATCATAAGTTTCCTTCCTCATTCCTCTCTTCCTGTCCACTATATTCCCATCCTCTGCTAATGAATGAATTAGCTAACTCAAAATTCAGAATCCTCCTCTAACAGTAGCAATGAAAAGGAAAAAAAAAATCACATTAACAGGGCCCCAAAGAGTATTTTTGTTCAGCTAGTTAAATCATGTAAATTTATGGACCAATTTTCTTTTAGGTTGTTGCATCTCATTAGCCAATAAGCATTTTGCTCTCACTAAACAAGCCCCTATTTAGAGACAATTCATTGCTTTGGCATTTATGGTTGCTATAAGCTGAATTTTTTTGTAGCTTTATTATTTATCTCAAATTTTAAACAGAGGAGATATTTGCATATGAATGTGAGAGGATTCTGTAGTGACTTCCATAAATACAAGTGTAGATTTTATTTATTTTGAAGTGAAACATGATCCTACTTCAACATTTCTTAGGTTATCTCCCAGAATGCACACAAATCCTAACTAAGAACATTATTTTGAAATGCTCACACATTCAGGTCACTGCATAAGTTATGAAGTCAATTTACTATATGGGCAATCATATCAATTACAACTTGTGTTCTTTTAATGGTTTATGTTTATCACCATTATTAGAAATCTTTTTTGAGGGAAAAGAAAAAGAGAGATTATAGATATTTTCCATCATTGAGTTGACTCTTCTTTAGAAGTCTTACTCTAAATATATATATTGTCAAGTCAGACAGTCTAGAATCATTTTATTACACTCTTATTAGATGCAATGTATTATGCTAAGCCATAGAGATTATAAAAGTGTTTTACTGGTAATGTTTAACAACTAGCTCTGCTAAAAAAAAAGTGACAGAGTTTTAAGCTTAATTTGTATTATTAACATTTTCTCTGTCATTTTCTAGAGTCTAGAACTAGCAACTAAACAACACCGTCCTGATGTATAATATTTGTTCATTTCTAAGGTGTAAATACTCAAACTGAAAGCATCTTTATTAAGTCACTTCAAGTTTGCTCCAGTACATTCCCTGATTCCAAATAAAAAATGCAAAAAACCAAAAAAGATATCTGATCTCAAGGTCATGGGGATAGGGCAGGGAAATCCCCCTGCCAAAGTTAGGGGAGGAGAGGGAGGAAGGAAAGAAGGGTGAAAAGGAAAAAATATATATATATAATTCTAAGAATAGAATAGAGTCTATATTAAGTTGAGAGAAAGGAGATGGAGCATTGTTTGGAAAGAATAGAAAATAGGCCAGTGTTGCTATGTGATAGGAAATAGGAGTCTAAAACAAAGCTTACTGAGAGACAACACATTTTAGGGCAACAAGAAATGGATTAAAGTGTAATTTGGTAATATTTTTTAAAAGTATAATAGAACAATTTGTTGTTTTGTTGTTTTGTATTGAGTTGTTTTAGTCACATCCAGCTCTTTGTGACCTCATTTGGGGTTTTACTGAAGGATTTTAAACTCATTTTACAGATGAGAAACTAAGTCAAAGAGGGTTAAATGATTTCACTTCAGTTATACAGCTAGTATCTGAGGCCAGATTTGAACTGGTGAAGATTAGAATTTCTAGTTCCAAGAACACTGCTCTAGTCACTGTATGAACTAGCTGCTCCATTAAATTCATAGAAGCCATCTATATTCATGCATGTATATGCATCATCTTTTACCTAGCCTTGCTTCAACCTTCATTATATTTGCCCTTAATGTCTAAGTGGGCTAGTAAATTTCCTATGCATTCACATCAGTACTTTCAGAAAAAGAATCCATATTTCTTCCTTATTGTAATTCCCCATGTGTGTTTTTAAATTTTCATACTTTATGTCCCATTTCTCTTGGACTGCCTTTGCCTCTATCATATTAATCCATCAGACCATTACTATACTTCTGGATTTTTGAAATCTTCTTTCCTTTAATCTAGGATGCATTTCAAGACTAAATCCTAATTTAATCTTTTCTATTAGAAATTAAAGAGCATAATGGGCAGCTAGATGGGGTAGTGGATAAAGCACCGGCCTTGGAGTCCAGAGTACCTGGGTTCAAATCCAGTCTCAGACACTTAATAATTACCTAGCTGTGTGGCCTTGGGCAAGCCACTTAACCCCATTTGCCTTGCAAAAAAAAAAAACCTTAAAAAAAAGAAATTAAAGGGCTTAGTGGTTTCTTCTCCCTCCCAATACCACTACAAAGGTCCAATCTTCTCTATTCTGACAACTCATTCCTCTCTTTTACTGAGCATCTGATTCAGAATTTCCTCCATCCTTTGAAATATGAAATTACCAGGCAAATCAAGAAATTAATATGTGATATTTTTGAGAGAGAGATATAAAAGATGTCTAAACAATTGTTATCCTACACCACTACTTTATCATTCATCTGCTACAAGCTTCTAACCTACTTTCCAAACTTTTCATCTATTTCCTTTTTATATCCATGTTTGTAGTATACATTGATGGCACAAAATCTTTACTAATTTTCCCCATTTTTTGTACCAAATGCTCCCCATAGTTCTTCTCTTTTCTGTTTCCTAGATTTTGTTTTTGGTGAGTGGGAAAGGTAAGAGAGGACACTCTAGATCTCTTTATATGATTATGTCTTCACACTGTTCCATGTCATTCCAAGCCCATTCACCTTTGTTAATTTTTTTAGATAACATACATTATTCCAAAGTCAAACTTCCACTTGTTTTCATTCCACCAAGTTTCATTGATTGCTATGTGTGATTTTTCTTCTTCTTTTTTTATTGGAACTATTTACTTTCTCCTGATATTATCTAAATTTTGGATGAGTATAGATATTTGAACCAGAGCCATTTACTACCGGCTCCTTTCTTAAACTCAATGGCCTGTGACTTTCTAAATCTTTCAATGACCATTCTTCTTTCATTGATATCAAGTTTAATCAATATACATAGGCAGTGTTCTCTCTTCCCAGTTGTTTTTTATACAAAGAGAAGAACTAACAAAAGGGGGAAAAAGAAAATATTTTTGCTCTTGTTTCAAAAAATATGATTCATGGATCATCAGTAATTACTCACCTAAATTCCCAGTTCCTCATCTCTAAACAATTTTGTGTTAATATTTTATTAACATATAAAGTATATCCTTAATCATAGGAATAATTCCTTGATATGTTTTCTACTTGTAGAAGATGATGCACAGAATTTGTAAACAAAATAATATTAGAAGAAACAAATTAATAATATGAATCCAGTCACTAAAAGAGAATGGAATGTGTGCACAGTCATAGGTAGCACAAGATCCAATAGAATTGAAAGATGAACAGCTCTTACTGCAAGAGAACTCAGCAGGTATCATATCCAAATAGCAAACCTGAGTGAAATAAGACTGGAAATAAGACCAACTTACTGAAGTCAGAGCTAGATACACATTTTTCTGGAGTGATCACAGTGAAGGAGAATGCCATGAAGCTGGGGTAGTTTTGCAATCAAAGCTAATCTAATCAATATGCTTGAATATCTACCAAAGGAGTAAATGTCAGGCATATGGCAATGAGATTGCCACTTCTAGAAAAATACTATGTCACCATCACCAGTGCTTAACCTTCCACCCTGACAAACTGATGAAGTCAAAGAAAAATTTCATGAAAACCTGGAGACTCATCATCAATGGACCAAAAGAGAACAAACTTATAATTCTGGGTGACTTTAATAACACAACAGTCTCAGACTACCAGACATGGCAGGGAGTCTTAGGGAGATGTTGGAAACAGCAGCAGCAATGTTCACTTATTATTGAAGACATTTACATCTCATCACCTTCTTATCACAAACACTGTCTTCTGTTTACCTACACATAATAAAACTTCCTGGATGTGTCCCCACAGTAAACACTAGCATGTAGTAGACTATGCGATTGCAAGAAGAAGAAACAGGATAAGAGAATGAAAAAGGTAATGTATGGTAGATGTATGGATAGATCAGACTCATCTCTCCAACCTAAATATTTACATTCAACCTAAGCAGCGGCCACAAGGCAAAATGACTACTAGAAGAATTAATGTCAAGAAATTAGAGTGTCTCTCAAACAGAATAGTTTGTTGCTAACTTGGAGGGAAAACAGGGCCAATACACGCTGGGCAATATGGAGCAGAAAAAGAGTGAACAGCTTTCAGAAATTTGGTGTACAGCACTGCATTTGCTTATCTTGGTCAGAACACTCACAACTTCAAAACTTGTTTGAAGAAAATGATGAGGAAAAACAGAAGCTGCTAAATGAAAAGCGAGAACTTCACAGGATTTACCATTAGAATGGTTTGTTTATTTCTAAGAAGGCAACATTTAATTCCATGAAAAGATTAGTACAAGCAAGGCTGAGAGAAATGCACAATTCTTGGCTCAGAAGGTAGATGAAATTCAGTTTTGTGCAGATAGTAACAATCCAAAGTGCTTTTATGATGCCCTAGAGGTTATTTATGAGTCAAAGACCTATGGTACAACTCAACTACTTAGTTCCTAGAGAGATGGGCTGAACGCATCCATGGTGTTCTTAACAGACTATCATGAATCACTGCAGAAGTTCCTGATCATTTAACTCAAGTTGAAGTCAATCTGTCCCCAGCTGAAGTTCCAACTGAAGAAAAGGTTCTGAAAGATTCCTTTCAAATGGTAAAGCACCTGGTACTGATTCTATTTCAGCTGAGATCTATAAGGTGGAGGGTCCATTGCTCATCTAAAAATTGACTGATTATATGATTATATGGCATGATGTCATCTCCAAAGAACTCAAAAATGCCTCTGATATCCATTGCTTTAAGGGTAAAGGGAACAGATTTTCCTGAGACAATCATAAGGGTATTTCTTTTTTAGTCAATACTGCTAAGATTCTTGTCATAGTTCTTCTCCATAGGTTGATTCTTCATCTGGAAAATGGTTATCTCCTTGAGAGCCAATGTGGTTTCAGAGTTGATATGTTGTGTTGCCAGACAACTCCAGGAAAAGTACCAGTAGCACTTTTATAGATCTGACCAAGGCTTTGATACTGTTAGTCATTTCGAGTTTATGGAAAATTATTTCAAAATTTGGTTGCCTGGAAAATTCATCAGTATTGTAAATCAATTTTATGATGGTGTGCATGCCCTGGTTCTGGAAAGTGGAAAATGCTCTGGAGATTTTCTAGTTACCAATGGAGTGTCCTTTCTCCCATATTTTTACATGTGTTTAGCTGTGTTATCAAACTCCTTCACTGTGGATGAACATAGCATCAAGGTCAGCTACCACACTGATGGAAAATTCTTTTTTGGTGGGGCAGGGTTTCAAAACAATGGGGTTAAATAATTTTCCCACGGTCATACAACTAAGGAAGTATTTAGTGTCTGAGGCTGAATTTGAATTTCAATCTTCCTGATTCCAGGGCTGATGTTCTATATACTGTGCCCCCTGGCTGCCCCAATAGTAAATTCTTGAACTTGAAAAGGCTATAAGCCAAGACTGAAGTGCTAGTGAATGATCTGCTATTTGCAGATGATTGTGCACTCAATGCAGCCTCTGAAGCTGAGATGCAACGGACTAATGGATCAATTCTCTTCAGTTTGTGCCAATTTTGACTTAACACTTAATACTAAGAAAACTCAGGTGCTCCATCAGCCAGTACCTCACCATCCATTTGTGGAACCATCGATTACAGCAAATGAAGAAGTTTTGAGTAGTGTGGACAAGTTCACTTACCTTGACAGTGTCCTTTCCCAGGAGGTACCCATTACAATGAGGCTGACACACATTGCCAGAGCTAGTTCACTTTTTGGGAGGCTATGAAAAAAAAGTGTGAGAGAGAAGAGGTATAAGAATACCAAACTGAAGGTCTAAAGGGCCATTGTGTTAGTCTCATTGCTGTATGCCTGTGAAACCTGGCCAATCTACCAATACCATGTCAGGAAGCTGAATTGCTTCCATTTAAATTGTTTTAGGAAGATTCTGAAGATCACCTGGCAAGAGAAGATACCAGACACTGAAGTCTTTTCTCAGGCTAATCTGCCAACGGCACATTGTTATAATGCCAAATGTACCCTTGCCAAAAAAAAAACAAAACAATTTTATGGAGACCTCATACAAGACAAGGGCTGACAAGGACATCAGAAGAAGCAATGGTGGCCAACCAGCAGATCTCTTAAGAACTTTAGAATTGATTGTACAGCATGGGAGACACTGGCACAGGATTGCCCAACATGGCATGCCCTTATCAGAGAAGGTCCTGTGCTCCACGAGAAAGGCAGAATTAAAGCAGCTCAAAGAAAATTGGCATATGTAAGTCTAGAGTAAGCATCTTGCGTATTCACCTGGAGTATTTGTGCCTGAATTGTGACAGAGCATTCCTGGTTCATATTCCTGGATCAGCCACAGTCAAACACATTGCAATTTATTTCAAACATAATAATGTCATTTTGGTCTTCTTTGATAATGAAGGATAAAAACTAACCAAATCACTTATAGGACAAAAACTAACCAAATCACTTATAGAAGGGGATCGACAGAATTCGTAAACAAATTGACAATAACTGTCAGCATCTTACAAATCACAAAATGAATTCAAAGATATAGAGAAAATAAAAATCTAACTGTATTTATGGTTTATCTTTTAATAAGAAAATATTTCAGTCTATAAAGGAAAATATTACTTTGGAAACTCTCCCCACCCAAAAAAAGGAGTATACATATATGTGTAAAGATGACACCAATTTCCTTAAAACAGTATAAAGAGTTCTAAACTTGGGGTGATGGAATTTGAGTTTCCATATGAGTTCAAACCCTGGATATACTATTTAATTATCAGTATTAACCTGAGTAAGTCACTTTCACTGAGCCTCAGTTTCTTCATTTTTAAAACAAAGGGTTCCTTTTCAGTTAAGCTACTTGGTCCTTTCCAACTTGAGCTGTATGATTCATTCATTGATATAATCAATGTTTGACAAAACTCTGAAAATTGAAAACAAATGAGGTATTAAACAATGGAAAGACTGTTCTTCTAACATATTTATCCCCATTATAAATGATGTCCAAAGATGAAAAAAATTCCCTATACAATGATATATTATATGTATTGGTTATATGCATATTGTATGTGCATGTGTATATCACTCACACGTGATATCACTATATACATGTGTATATCACACACACAGGTTCGCAGTCAAGGAGACATTAATTCAAATTTTGCCATATACTTTCTAGCTGAGGGACCCTAGTCAAGTCATTTAACCATTTTTAAAAATTTATTTTTATTAAAGATATTATTTGAGTTTTACAATTTCCCCCCCAATCTTGCTTCCCTCCCCCAACGGAAAGCACTCTGTCAGTCTTTACTTTGTTTCCATGTTGTACCTTGATCCAAATTGGGTGTGATGAGAGAGAAATCATATCCTTAAAGAAGAGAAGAGAAGTCTAAGAGGTAACAAGATCAGACAATAAGATATCTGTTTTTTTCTAAATTAAAGGGAATAGTCCTTGCACTTTGTTCAAACTCCACAGCTCCTTATCTGGATACAGATGGCACTCTCCTTTGCAGACAGCCCAAAATTGTTCCCAATTGTTGCACTGATGGAATGAGCAAGTCCTTCAAGTTTGAACATCACTCCCATGTTGCTGTTAGGGTGTACAGTGTTTTTCTGGTTCTGCTCTTCTCACTCAGCATCAGTTCATGCAAATCCCTCCAGGCATCCCTGAAATCCCATCCCTCCTGGTTTCTAATAGAACAATAGTGTTCCATGACATACATATACTACAGTTTGCTAAGCCATTCCACAATTGAAGGACATTTACTTGATTTCCAATTCTTTGCCACCACAAACAGGGCTGCTATAAATATTTTTGTACAAGTAGTGTTTTTACCCTTTTTCATCATCTCTTCAGGGTATAGACACAGTAGTGGTATTGCTGGGTCAAAGGGTATGCACATTTTTGTTGCCCTTTGGACATAGTTCCAAATAGCTCTCCAGAAGGGTTAGATGAGTTCACAGCTCCACCAACAGTGTAATAGTGTCCCAGATTTCCCACAACCCTTCCAACAATGATCATTCTCTTTCCTGGTCATATTGGCCAATCTGAGAGGTGTGAGGTGGTACCTCAGAGAAGCTTTAATTTGCATTTCTCTAATAATTAATGATTTAGAGCATTTTTTCATATGGCTATGGATTGCTTTGATCTCTTCATCTGTAAATTGCCTTTGCATATCCTTTGACTATTTGTTAATTGGGGAATGGCTTTTTGTTTTAAAAATATGACTCAGTTCTCTGTGTATTTTAGAAATGAGTCCTTTGTCAGAGTCATTAGTTGTAAAGATTGTTTCCCAATTTACTACATTTCTTTTGATCTTGGTTACATTGGTTTTATCTGTGAAGTCATTTAACCTTTGCCTTAATCCACTGGAGAAAAAAATGGAAAAACCTTTACAGTATTTTAGACAAGAAAACTCTGTAGACAGTATGGTCCATGGGATCATGAAGAGTCAGATATGATTGAATCAATGAACAGCAACAACAACAACAAGAAATACTCTTGGGTGTGGATAAACATTGTACTCACTTGATCAAGCCTCCATTATTCTCCCAGAGACTCTTTAATGAGATTGGAGATCAGACAGAAGAGATTGCCTTAACAATCCATGAAAGAAAATAGCAATAACAACAAAACAGATGGATAGAGAATAAATGCCCAAGTAGGACATGTTGTATGAATACCCCATTAAACTTGTCTATTAAAATGGATGTTATGATTAATCAATATGAGTTTATGTTCAGTGTCAGTATCAGCAAATGAGTTTATGTTCAGAATTCCAAAGCAGCCAAAGAGCTGATTGGATTGCATTTGAGGAATGGTGCAGTACTCCCAATAATCACTAACCACTATCTGATAGTCCGTATCTGGTGATCCTATATGACTGTAAATCATATGTTGATTAAAACTGTAATCTCTCTTAAAGGCAAAACTTTGTAAAAAAGTCATTTGTCTTAATATAATTATTGTAATCCAAGCATTTCTTTTCAAAGGAAACAATCGATCTAAATAGATGTAACCCCCTCATGCTCTTAAAATAACTCTCTCTTGTATGATATATTGCAATCCCAATTAAAGGATTCTGAAATAAGGAACAATTCACAATAATATAAAACATGGTTATACAGTTCAGCATAAGGTAATAGTTAAATTTTTCTTGTATGAAACAAAACAATAGTCACTAGCTCTTTTGGCCTATACTTGGAGTAATAACCCCATTCCCCCCACCCCCAAAGACTCTCCTTTCATCATTAGTTGGTCAAAGGAGAATTGAAGTAATCAAAGAGACCTCTTCCCTCTGATCAATACCCTAATCTCTGGGATATGGGGAAGAACAACAAATTAATTAGATATGAGGCTTTTCTTCAGTTCTAAAATTGGTTCCCACTCATCTTTAATACATTTTCCAGGACCTTAGCTTTCTTCTTGACCTTTTTTTTACATATACCTTAAAAGGAAGGGGAACTCACAAAGAGAAAGGAGAAAAAAAGGATTAAGCAGAGGGCATTGCTTCCTTTGAAGTTTAAGAATAGGGTTCTTTTTATTCAGATCTGATTGGAAAAGGTTTTAGATAGGAGAAAGCTCCATTAACATTTTCATTTGAAACTTCTTTAAGGGAAAGAAGAGAGACTTTAATATGGCTCCAATCAGAGAATATCATAAAATCTGAGAAACTAAAATTATAGATGATACTAAAGTACAATAGAGAAATGCATTCTGCAAAGAAGTAGAAGGTAGAATATTACTACTAGCTGATAAGATCAATAAAATATATAACCAGAAAGGAAGACTGGGCATTTGCAAAAAAGAAGGAATTACTGTGAACTGCCTTTATTCTATATAACAAGTCAGAAAATGTTCACAGACCAAGTTCAGGGATTCCCTTCCTATTCTTGTGTCATGGAGCCCTTTAGCTTTCCTTTGATCTTTTCTAGGAATAATGGGTTTTTTTTTAAATGCTTGTGGGGTGGAGGTAAAATAGAGTAAAGCCAAGGACTCAACCCAACTTTCACCAAAACCATTTTAAATACCTTTAAATAATGACTCTAAATGAATTCTAGAATGGCAGAACCCACAAAAAGATGGAGTGAAACAATTTTCCTGCTTAAGATAACCTGAAAGAGTGAGTGGAAGGATTTTTTTGCACTTGGGCTAGAAAGAACCTGCAGTGCAATCCAGACCATGCTGTAATGAATTGGCCTCTGTAATACAGAAATAGATTGCAGGGCAATTGGATCAGTGGCAGAGGACGTAGTTAACAGACCTCTCAGCCCAGGGATTGCCAAGGTCAACTTGGAATGTCAGCAGAAAAAGTCTGTTGCACAAAGCAGCTGGAAAGAAACAATTAAAATATTGTGGAGCTACAGTCAGAATAACACAAGATTTAACAGCTTCTATAATTAAGGGGTTATAAGACTTGAAATATATGATATTTCACATAATATATGATATTATGATATTTCATATGAAATATTCCAGAAGGCAAAATTTTGAATTACAACCAAGAATCAACCACCCAGCAAAAATTGTACATACTCTTTCAGGGTTTTCAATGAAGTTGGAGATTTTCAAATTTTCCTGATGAAAGGACCAAAGCTGAACAGAAAATTTGATCTTCAAATATAAGACTGAAATGATGCATAAAAAGGGTAAACAGGAAAGGCAGATCATAAGATACTTAATTATGCTGAACTACTTATTTACCTGCATAGGATATGATACTCATATGAAAATTCTCATTTATCAGGGCAGTTAGGAGCACGTATAGACATAGCACAGATGGCACTTGAATTAGAATTTATATATTAAAAAGATGGAGTTAATGAGTGAGAAAGGAATGTATGAGGAGAAAGAAAAAGAGAGGTAGAATGGGCTAAGTTAAAAAGAGGCAAGAAAATGCTTTTTCAGTGGAGAGGAAGAGGGGGAAGATGAGGGGGAGTGAGTAAGCCTCACTCTCATTGGAATTGGCTCAGAGAGGAGATAACTATTGGGTATAGAACTCTATCTTACCAAAGAGGATTATAGGAGAGTTGAAGGATGGGAGAAAGGGCCTGGGGTGGGGTGAAGGTGATAGAAGGGAGGAAAGATTGTGGGAGGGAGTGGTCAGGTACAAAATACTTTTGAGGAGGAACAGGGTGAAAGGAGAGAGAGAGAGAAAATAATAAAAGAGGATGGGGGGAGAATAGGATGGAGGGAAATTCAGTTAGCAATGGTAACTGTAGGAAAAAAATATTGAAACAAGTTGCTCTGATAAAAACCTCCTTTCTCAAACATAAAAAACTGAGTCAAATTTATAAAAAAAAGTCATTCCACAATTGATAAATGACCAAGGGACAAGAACAGTTTTTCAATAAGGTTATCAAAGCAATAAATTTAAATCAGTTTTTAAAAAAAAATTGTCCCAACACACTATTGATAGAATAAATTAAGATTGGAATTTTGAGGAGCCATTATATCTATTGGATTGACTAATAGGACGAAAGGAGAAAATGATAAATTTTTGAAGGGATATAGACCAAGTGAGACATTGATAGTCTGTTGGAGCTGTGAAATCATTCAACAATTCTTTAGAACAATTTGGGATTATGTCCAAAGGGCCATAAAATCATGCCTACCTTTAATGTAGCACTACCACAGCTAGTTCTATATTTCAAAAGAGATGAAATACAGGAAGAAATAATGCTTGTCTTCATCCTCGAAGAAGACCATGACATCAGGGTGGTGATGCCATGATAAGCACATGAATTGGATTTGAATGAGGGATGCTGTGTTAAGTCACCAGCCTCACTTTCTCCTCTAGAGTCATCTGGGTCCAATGGACAGATATGAATCAGGATGATTGGAGATGGCCCTTGATGAGAGGCAGTTAAGTGACTTTCCCAAGGTCATACAGGTAGTAAATGTCAGAGGCCAGATTTGAACTCAGGTCCTCCTGACTCCAGGGCCCGGTGTTCTACCCACTGTACCACCTAGGTACTGATGCCTTCCAGGCTCTTGAGCTTTGGTGGTTGGACCTTCTCTCTCAGGGAAGCTAGGCAGTGGTCTCAGTAGTCCTCTCTGAAAAAGTGTGAGAGATGCCTTGGGGGACTGGTTGGGGGAAGAAATGACAGTGAAAGGTGGTTTTTGGTGAGTCCCATTGTTGCTTCTTCTTCCTCTTTCATTCTCCCTGCTTGCAGGCTTCTGGCTTTCTCAAATGGTTTCCTGGTGGAGGAAGAAAAGTATCTCTATGCATAGGGATGTTTAAAACTGCTCTCTACTGGTGGTTGGAGGCTGGTGACTGAGGGGATGCCCAATAGTTGGGGAATGGCTGAAAAAATTTTGGTATGTGATTGAGATGAAATGCTATTCCATTATGGGAAATAATGGGAAAAATGCAAAGTAAAACAAATTACAGGGTGATCAGCTGTGAATGACCTACCTTTTCTGAGCAATGCTGCAAGTCAAGAGAACTCTGAAGGACTTATGATAAAAAAATACTATCCATCCCAAAGACAGAACCAATGATGTCTGAATATAGAGTCAAGCATGCTTTTTTTGTTTTTAATGATTTTATTTTGAGTTTTATAATTTTCCCCCTAATCTTACTTCCCTCCCTCCACTCCCCACATAAGGCAATTTGTCAGTCTTTACATTGCTTCCATGGTATATAAGCATGTTTTTTTTAAACTTTATTTTTCTTGAAGTTTCTCTTGTTTTGGTGGGGGGTTATGTTTACTTTTACAACAAGACTATTGGGGTAATGCTTTTCATGACTACACATTTTTAACCTAAAGCAAATAATTTATTTTCTCAATGGAGCAAAAGACAAGACTGGACTGGGAACAAAACACTGCAGAGGTAGAGCCTGGATTTAAAGGAGGAACCTAACCTCTCCAGAGGCAATACTCATACTGCATAGTCAATATCTTGGCCAACAAAAGCTGCTATGCAGACAAAAATGATAAAAATGCCCACCTCTGAAGAAAGCAGTGTCAAATTATCTACTTGGGAAGTCTCAAAAGAGTCTATGAATTGGACTCAAATCCAAAACCTCCCAGAAGAGCTTAAAAAGGAGTTTTAAAAAAAGAGAGGAGGAAGAAAGAAAAGAAATGGGAAAAACAAATGAAAGTCATGCAGGAAAATTATGAAAAATTGCCCAAAGAATGCAACTCATTTAAAAATAATAATAACCAACTGGAAAAGAAATGTGATTCTTCAAAAAAATAAAATCGACCAACTAGAAAAGGAATGCAACTCATCTAAAGTTCAAATCAACCAACCAGAAAGGGAATATAACTCAGTGAAAAGTAAAATTAACCCAGTGAAAAAGGAGACACAAATGCTAACTGAAGAAAATAAATTCCTAAAATTTAGAATTAGACAAATGGAAACCAATGATTCTATGAGACACCAAGATTCCATCAAACAAAAGGCTGAAAAGATTAAAAAAAATGTAAAGTACCTCTTCAGAAAGGCAAAGAATGTGAAAAATAGGTCCAGGAGAGATAACTTATATTTTTTCTATCTAGAACACCTAGATTAAAAAAAAGCTCCTGGAAAATATCTTTCAGGAAATTATCAGGGAAAACTGTCCAAATATATTAGATAACAAAACAGCCCTTGAAAGAATACACAGAACACTCCAGAAAGCCAGTCAAGGATAAAAACTCCAAGGACTATCATAGTCAAATTCCAGAATTTTCAAATAAAGGAGAAAATACTGCAAGCAATGTTTTTCTCTACCACTAAAGAGGTGGATGAGAGAATATACTTAGAGGGACTGGATATGAAAACATCCTGAAGAGATATGTTTTAATTGAAGTTTTTACTACAATTGGAGGGAATGTTGCTTGCAGGAAGGGGGGAGGGTACAAATGGTTCATGAAATGATTTGATTTCGCATGATGCTTTGGTTCATAAGGATTGTGTATCCATGGAGGGTACTTGAAAAGGGGGTAAGGTATAATGATTGCAATTTGATGTGATTCATGTCTCTTGAGAAATATATTTCTAATGAGACAGAAGAGGGGAAGGTACTTAGTGACTATAAAGCAATAATGGTTTTCAATCAATCAAGCAACCAATCCATCAACCTTTGAGAATAGTGTTTCTATCAGGTTGGATAATAAAAAGAATATATTTTGACAAAGAGGATATAAGTACAAGATGGGGTTAAAAGAATAAAATCATAAAATGAAGGACTTTACTAGGAGAAGGTTAGGCATTAGTGGATCAATAACACCAGGTGAAGAGGCATAAAGACCTATTATAGTAGAGGGATAGAAGGGAGGGTTTGGACCTTGAGTAAATCCTATTCAATAGATTTGGACCAGAGAGAGAGAGAATAATATACACCCCCAATTTGTTTTAAAAATCTTGCCTATCCTACAAGGAAGTGGGGGGGGGGGGAAGGGAAAGAAAAGGGAAGAAGGAACTGATAAAAAGCAAGGCTAAGATAAAAGTAAAAGTAAACAAAGTTTACATTAAAAAAAGTTAAAGGGGAAAGAGAGCAAAACATGGGTGAGGAGGAATAAGAGGAAAGGAAAGAGACAAATACAAACAAGAAAGATAACTTGGAAGAAAATAAAAAAAATTAATAATCTTAGCTATAAATGAGAATGGAATGAACTCCCTCATAAAACAGAAGCAGACAGCAGAATGAATTAAAAATCATAATCCTCCAGTATTCTGTTTACAAGAAACACATGTGAAGCAGAAACATATCCACAGAGCAAAGGCAAAAGGCTGGAGCAAAATATATTATGCTTCAGTGGAAATAAAAAGTCAGGGGTAGCCATCCTGATCTCAGGCAAAAAAGAGCAAAAACTGATCTCATTAAAAGGGATAAGGAAGGAAACCATATCTTCTTAAAAGACACCACAGACAATGAAGGTATACCATTATTAAATAAATATGCCCCCAGTGGTATAGCATCCAAATTCTTAGAGGAGAAGCTGAATGAATTAAGAGGAGACTTAGACAACAAAACTATAGTAGTGCAAAACTACAATAGTGGTATATCTCTCTCAGAATGAGATAAATCTAACCACAGAAAAAACAAGTAGGAATTTAAGAAGGTGAATAAAATCTTAGAAAACAGAAATGATAGACCTCTGGAGAAAACTGAATGTGCATAGAAAAGAATACACTTTTTTTCCTCTGTACTATATGAAACCTATAGCAAAATTGACCGGGTAATAGGGTAAAAAACCATGCAATCACATGCAGAAAGGCAGATGTAAAAAATGAATCCTTTTCATATCATAAGCCAATAAAAATTATGTGTAATAAAGGATTGTGGAAAGATAAACCAAAAATTGGAAATTGAATAACTTAATTCTAAAGAATGAGTTGATCAAACAACAAATCATAGAAATAATCAATCCAAGACATTATATTACAATTTATGGGATGCAATCAAAGCAGGTTTTAGGGGAAATTTTATATTTCTAATTGCTTATATGAATAAAATAAAGAAAATGGAAATCAATGAACTGGGCATGTAACTGAAAAGCTAGAAAAAAGAACAAATTAAATGTTCCCCAAATAAAAACCCAATTAGAAATTTTGAAAATTGGGGCGGCTAGGTGGCGTAGTGGATAAAGCACTGGCCTTGGAGTCAGGAGTACCTGGGTTCAAATCCGGGCTCAAACACTTAATAATTACATAGCTGTGTGGCCTTGGGCAAGCCACTTAACCCCATTTGCCTTGAAAAAAAAGAAAGTTTGAAAATCAAAAGAGAGATTAATAAAATTCAAAGTTTAAAAACCATTGATCTGATAAATAAAACTAAGAGTTGGTTTTATGAAAAAACCAATAAAATGTTTAAACCTCTGGTAAATCTCATTTTAAAAAAAAAGGAAGAAGAATACCAAATTACCAGTATTAAAAATGGAAAGGGTGACTTCACTACCAATGAAAAGGAAATTAAAGATTTAATTCAAAGCTATTTTATCCAACTGTATGCCAATAAACTTGATAACTGAGTTAAATGAATACATATTTACAAAAATACAAACAACCCAGATTTAAAGAAGAGGAAATAAAATACTTAAATAACCCCATTACAGAGAAAAAGAAATTGAAGAAACCATCAATAAACCTCCTTAAGAAAAAGTCTTCAGGTCCAGTTGGATTCACAAATGAATTCTCCCAAAGCCTTAAGGAACAATTAATTCCAATTCTATATAAGCTAAAAAGCATAAGAGAAGGAGTTTTGTCAAATTCCTTGTATGACACAATATGCTACTGATACTTAAACCAGGATGAGTCAAAACAAAGAAAATTAAGCACCAGTCTCCCTAACGAACGTTGATGCGAAAACAATAAATTTTAGCAAAGAGATTACAGCAAGATATTACTGGAATAATACAGTATGACCATGTAGAATTTATACCTATATCAGGTAGCCAGGGATGGTTCAATATTAGGAAAACATTTAACCCAATTAAACATATCGATGACAAAAGCAACAGAATCATATGATTATCACAACAGAGATAATAGATGCTATATTTTTGTCAAAATACAATAACCGTTTCTCACTAGAGAGCATATGAATAAACTGAGTTTTCCTTAAAGCTATAAGCAGTTACCTATCAAAGACCATCATCAAATATTATATAAAATGACAATAAAGTAGGCATATTTCCAATAAGATCAACATGAAACAAGGATGGCCATTATCATATTTCTATTCAATATAGTTTAAAATATATTAGTTTTAGCAATAAGAGAAGAAAAAGAAATTGAATGAATTATAATTCACAATGAGGAAGCAAAACTTTCACTCTTTGAAGATAATTTGAGGGTATACTTAGAGAATCCTAGAAAATCATTTAAAAAATTTCTGGAAACATTTAACAAATTCAGCAAAATAGCAGGATATAAAATAAACCCACATAAATCATTAGCAATTCTATATATATGAACCATAAAGCCCAAGGACAGAGAAAGAAAGATAAATTCCATTTAAAAGTAACTGCAGGGGCAGCTAGGTGGCATATTGGATAAAGCACCGGCCCTGGAGTCAGGAGTACCTGGGTTCAAATCCGGTCTCAAACATTTAATAATTACCTAGCTGTGTGGCCTTGGACAAGCCACTTAACCCTGTTTGCCTTGCAAAAACCTAAAAATAAATAAATAAATAAAATAAAAGTAACTGCAGACAACATAAAATACTGGGAATGTACCTCCCAAGGCAAACCCAGAAACTGTATGAACACAATTACAAAACACTTTTCACACAAATTGTCAAATCTAAACAATTGGAAAAATATTAACTGTGCATGGTTACTTGGAGCTAATAAAATAAAAGTGACAATTCTACCCAAATTAAATTGCTTATTCAGTGCCATACCAATTAAACTACCCAATAATTCTTTTATCAAGCTAGAAAAAAATACTAGTAAAATTTATTTGGAATAAAAATGTTCAAGAATATCAAGGAACTGATAAAAAAAATATACATATAAAGGAAGGTGGACTAGCTCTACCAGATCTAAAACTATATTATAAAGTGACAGTCATCAAAACTGCCTGGATTGGTTAAGAAATAGAGTAACCAGGGGTGGCTAGGTGGATAAAGCAATGGCCCTGGAGTCAGGAGGACCTGAGTTCAAATCCACTCTCAGACACTTAATAATTACCTAGCTGGGCAAGCCACTTAACCCCGTTTGCCTTGCAAAAACCTAAAAAAAAAAAAGAGTAACCAGGTTACTAGGAGAAGGACAAAAGAAACAGTAGTAATTGACTAAATCTATTGTTTGAAAAACCCAAAGACATTAGTTTCACTTTTCAACAAAAATTATTGAGAAAATTGGAAAATAGTATGACCTTATAAGCATAGACCCCCATCTCACACTCTATACTAAAATAAGGTCAAAATGAATATAGGATTTGAACATAAAGGGTGATACTATAGACCAATTAATTGATCAAGAAATACTCACTCTGTTAGATCTATAAAAGGGGAGAAATTTATGACCAAGCAATAGAGTATATTGTAAATTGCAAAATGGATGATTTTGACTACATTAAATTTAAAAAAAATTGCCCTAATGATACCAATGCTGCCAATATTAGAAGGAAAATAGAAAGTTGGGAAACAATTTTCATAGGAATTTTGTAAAAGGTCTCATTTCTAAAATAGAGAATTGAATCAAATTTATAAGGTTATAAATCATTCCCCAACTGATAAAGGGTCAAAGGATATGAATAGACAGTTTTCAAAGAAATTAAAGCTATATATTATATATATATATATATATATATATATTCATATAAAAATGTTTCAAGTCATTACTGAATAAAGACATGTAAATTTCTTTAATGTAAACCTATCAGTTTGGCTAACTTGACAAAAAAGGGAAAATGACCAACATTTGTGGGAGGAGTGGGTCATTAAAGCATTGTTGGTGGACTTGTGAACTAATCCAATCATTCTGGAGAGCAATATGGAACTATGCCCAAACAGGAATAAAACTGATCATGCCCTTTGCCCCAGCAATACCAATACTAGGCCTATATCCAAAAGAAATCATAAAAAAGTGGGAAAAGTGCCACATATCTTAAAATAGTCATAGCTGTTCTTTTTGGTGCCAGAGAATTGGAAATTGAGGAAATTTCCATCAATTGGGGAATGTTATAGTATATTAATGTTATGAAATACTATTGTTCTATAAGAAACTATGAATGGTCAGACTAGTGAAATGTGGAAAGAATTACAGTAAGTAATGCTGAACAAAGGAACAATGTAGAAATGAGTACTTTGTACACATTAACAACAACACTGTGAGTTGATCAGTCTTGATAGATGCAGCTCCTTTCAGCAGTTCAAGAGGTAGGACAATTCTGGGAGACCTGTTTTGAACAATTCCATCCACATCTGGATGAAGTATGACAAAAACAAAACAAAACGACAAAAAATATATAGAATTTGAATGAACACTATGTTCAGGTTTTAAAATTTCTATTATTTTTTCCCTTCCTTCCCCATGGTTTTCCTTCTTTTCCCTTAATCCTAATTCCCCATACAGAGAATGATTAAAATGGCAACACATCAAACACTAATGTATATGTACAATGTGGGGGTGAGGGAGGGTGGAAGGAGATAATGAAACTTATAAATATTCATGTGGATTAATGTTGAAAAACTTTCATAACATGTTATTGAAAAAATAAAATATCAAATAAACCTGAGCTTCAGGTTAAGGATTCCTATAGGACCTACAGAAAGGACTATCCTGTGCTGGGAACATCTTCTAAGGAGGACTTTCAAGAGGATATAGATAAGAAAAACTTGCCCAGAAGGATTATAGATAATAATCTGCCTCATCAAAGGGAACTCCTCTAACAGATCATAAATCCATTCAATTTTCTAAGTGGAAGTCATGAGAAAGTAACACTTTTTATGGATTGGTAGAATGTATATGCAAAATGCCTCTCAAGTCATTCTTCACACCATATTTTTACCCCAGAAGAGTTTCTTCTTCTTCTGACAAGTCGTATTAAATATAGAACATCATTAAAGAAGTAATGAAAACCTTTTGACTTTATAAGGCTTTAAAAAAAGAAATTAAAGGAATTTCATTAAATAAATGAAGTTACAATTATTTACAGATTTTTCTTAACTATTAGAAAATAAGCTATGACTTTTATTTTATTATTGCTCATCTCTCTGCCTCTCATTATTGTTTAAAATAAATCATCCAGAGTTCCCCAGTTTCACACTCTAGCACAATTATTTTTAAAATGTATTTAAGAATTTCATTTTTTAAAATCTGTTTCTGTTTATTGAAACTAAGACTTGTGGCAAATTGGATATACTTGTCTTTTTGTTGCATGAAATGAACCTTTAATCTATAAATAATGAGAATGGCTCATAGCAGTAGGCTTCCTGGACCCCCGGGGGTGGACAATTTCTATTGTGAGCAAATGGAAACAGTGCTGATGGGAATGAATGAAGAGTTTGCCTCAGATCCAGGGCACTACACTCTGCCCCCTTTTACTTGGACTGAAAGGAAATTTTGTCTATGGTTGACTTTTTAAAATAATATTTCAGAAAGTTAAAACTATTTGGCTTCACATGAAAATGCACACATTTCAGAATGATGGATGGTTCTGGGTTTATTTTTATTCTTCTTCATTTTGTGTAAATATGTATTTCCAGCTGTTCTTCACAAAATTCTCTGTTTCCTCTTTGGACCTCCTGGGTGTCTTTATATCTTCAAAGTTCTAAAGGATGGAAATGTTTTTCTTCTTTACTGGGATTGTGGTCCTCTGAATCTGATGACTTACATTGGAATGTCCTGGTCATGATGTTTAGTGGCTACTGTTAGAAGATGGGACCAGAAGGGTTCATAGTATCACAGAATTAGGAGTTGTAAGGGTACTCTCTGTAGTTCCTTAGTGATTTTCAGTCATGTTTGATTTTTTTGTGATCCTGATTGGGGTTTTCTTGGCAGATACTGAAGTGTTTTGTTATTTATTTTTTCAGCTCATTTTATGGATGAGGAAACTGAGGCAAACAGAGGTAAATGACTTACACAGGCTCACATATGAAATAGGAAGAAGAGTAGGACTAAATGATGAAGAATGTTCCTTTTAGGTCTTTATTGCAAAGTTCAAGTGTCTGAGGTAAGATTTGAACTAAGTAAAATTCTTCCTGACTCCAAATCCATCATTCCATGTACTATGGTGCTCCGAGGATTCTTAAGGATCATCTTTTCTTAATGCATCATTTTACAATGAAGAAACAGGAGCTAGAGAAATGATGTATTTCCAATATAAACATTCTAGGACTTAAGAGAACTTCCAGCATGAAGAAGTTTCTTTAAAATGGTAGAGATTTAAGGAAGAATCAGGAATGAGACTTGGAGAAATATGAGGCATAGATCGGGACTTTGGTCATGTGATAAATCTATGTAACCACTGAAGTGGATTTTCTTTCTTGATCCAGATCCCCTTCCCAACCCCTACATTCTCAGTAAGAAATGCTCTAGTCAGTTCTGATTCTCCTTTATTGTAGTAACTATATTAACAGAATAGAATTTTATTTAAAAACTAAGGAGGAAAAGCATTTCATTCTGATATTGTTGAGTCCCTTTCCTGGACTCTTATGTTGAGTCCCACTTCTGGACTCCCTCAGTCTCCATAGGTGAGCTTTGGAGGGATGGGAGACAAGGATTACAAAGGAGACAAGTACTCTATCAAGATCTCCAAGTGCTCCAGTTATTCACCAAAACAACCATGACCTTTCCAGTCTCTAATCCACTCCCACTCTCTTGGTACTTAGCAAAACAAGGTTCTGATGTTCAAAGACACCAGGTGAACATAATTCACAATGTTCCCATACACAACACTTCCCAGCATAATATCAGAGGCAGCTTGCAAAGCGGAATCTGATTGGGAAGAATGCTTGACACATCCTTTACATCATAGGTTTAGATGGAGAAGGGAACGAGAATGAAATGGTTTTGTGGCCAATTATTTCAACACTCTCATTTTACAAAAGGGGAAGAAGAGTCTCAGAAGGGTGAAGTAATTTGCCTAAGGTCCCACAGTTTATAAGTGGCAGAACTAGGATATGGAGCTAGATTCTCTTCATTGAAATTCAGTGTTCTTTCTACTGTAATATGCTGTGACATGTAGTATGTCTTCTTCAGGAAAAAAAGTTTAACTACTAGTAAATTTTTATAATAGCATTAAATTATATATGCTCATATTATATATATATAATTTAATGCTAATTTGTTATATATATAATATAATATAATTAGAACATGTGGGTAAAAGTACTTCATTCATCATTCTTTATGACATAGTAATAATATATAACTTTTATAATTTTCATATATAATTTTTAGGTTTACATTTCATTTATATTTATTTATTCTGCACAGTGATTGTAAGAGTTAAGTAGTATTATTATTATTGTTCCCATTTTATAGGTCAAGACTGAGGGAAATTAAATGGCTTTCTCAGGGTCACACAGTATAAGGGTCTAAATCAGAATCTGAACTCAGGTCTTCCTGATGCCAAAGTCAATGTTCTACCCATTATGCCACCTAAATGACTCACTAAAAAATGTCAATTTGAATAAAATTGTTTCTAGTTCTTGTTAAGTGGTCATTAGAAAGTAGCAATAAAGACCAAAAAGGAACTTTCTTCATCATTTAGTCCTACTCTTCTTCCTATTTCCATAGATGAGGCATCTGAGATATATAGAAAAGAAATGAAAAAAAATTAGGAAGTGACAGGGTCAAGGTTTAAACTCAGGTCCTGAGATGCCAGACCCATGTTCTTTCCCTTGTGCTTTGCCACTTCTCACATCTCCATTAAAATGTTTATGAAGGCATTAAGGATGGAGAAATTATAGATTTAGAGATGGAAGAGACCTTACAGGTCAATAGCCTTATTTTACAGAGGAGGAAACTGAAACCCAGAAAGATTAAAACTTAGGTTTAAGGTCACAAAGTTTGTGTAAATATAAGAGGTAAAATTTCAACCCAGGTTTATCTGTCTCCAAAGTCAGTATTCTCTCCACAGAGTCATGATTTCTGTGAATTCATTTATTCCTCACTCACAGTTTTCATTTTTGAACAATTTTTCTTTTGACAAAGCAGAGGCAAGAGCGGTTTTCCCTCTTGACCTCCTTTGTTTTGCAGTAACAGGTAGTGAACTGATCTCAGAGTTTACACAGCTAAGCCAATGTGGAATATATGTATCCAGCCAGAAGAAACCTCTTTGGAGTTCAAACCTTCCAAGCTTTCATTTTACAGAATTGGCATAAGTATGGTGGCTTGCCAAAGCAAAGCTCACAGAGCATTTCTTATCTGGTCCAAGTTTGGTGGTGTTGCCTTTTTTGGTGTCATTTTCTGATATTGTTTCCTTTCAACAGCACAGTCTTTGGCTCTGAGTAGATTTGCCCTACATGGTTTACTGCTATTCAGAATTCCACATCTTCTAGCATGAAGGATGAATAGCCTTCAAGAAAAATTGTTCAGATCAACAATGTGTGATCCAGTACATTTGTAGTGATAGAGACAACAACATCAGCAAACCAGGAAGAAACCCAACATTCCCTGGAATTCCACTCCCATTATAGGATAAAGTAGCAAGGGTCCAAATCGCCTTCTTTAGAACCTTGGAATCAGAATGCCTTAGTCAGTTCTCTTTGGTCCTCTGAGACTTAGTTTCCTTACCTGTAAAGAGGGACGATTGAATAATACTTGATAGCTTCACAGCATTATTTTGAAGAAAGTGCTTCATACTAGAAATAGCTGACATTAATAGAGTGTTTTTTGAATTTTGTAAATCATTTAAAATATTTTCTTATTTGTATTCCATGACACTACTTTGAGATAGGTTCCAGCTGGATGTATTCAAACTTTATAGATGAACCATCTGAAGCTGACCCAGTGCTCTCTAAGGTTTCTTTTAAATCTGAGATTCTGTGATGTTATGTTGATTCTTGTGAAAGCACCTGCAGGAAAACAAAACCAATACATCCTTTTTTCCCCAGGGAGCTTAACATGCAATGGAGAACAAAATCTTATCATAAAAAATTCAAACCAGCATGTAGTTAAAGGATAAATTGGATCGTAAGGGGAAATAGCTAGAATAGAAAGAAGGAAAATATTTATGAAAAAGTCTTCATAGATATGGTGGAAAGTAAGCTATGTGTTGAAAGATGGACTGGAACTAACAAAGAAGGAAAACTCAAGAAAACACTAAGAGAAAGATCACTGATTTCAGAATAAGGAAGTATTGGGATTGATGAATGCCTTGGACAATGACTGATCATGTTACCCTAGGCAAGCCTTTCTGAGCTTTAATTCACTTCCTTCCCTCCTAAAATGAAAGAGTTGGACGATGATCTCTAATATTCCTTCCTGCTCTAAATCAGAGGTCCTATGATTGGAGAAAAGATAAATGCATTTATAAATTCATTTCATAAGTCAGTCATTTGCTTTGATTATGTTCAAATCTACCAACTTTAGGATTTTTCGTTATAGAAGTGGAGTGAGATTGATTTACTCACTCTGAACCAGAACAGTTATCTTTCTCATTCAGGATTTTAGGGGCACTTTTGAAGGATAAGGAGGGTTTTCACTTGACATCACCTTGAGGCCCCACCAGTGTGGATCCCCTCTATTTTATAAGATGGTACTCCGTTTAGTCAGGCAAACTCTTTTTGCAAAGAAGTATCTACTAAAGCAATACAATCAAAACAGTAGGTACAAATCTCCCCTCTTCCCCAAACTTCTCTGTTTCACTGTCCCACAAGTATATAGAATCTGGGGTTCAAGCTTGAGGGATTCTATGTGGAGACCTAGGTAACTCACAACTCATTATGACTGAAGTACATTTTCCCCTTCTCTTTGCACAATGATTAAGAGATTCTCCTGAGACATGGACTAGTTTTTTTGTTGGGATCCTTGTAGATCTCTGAACATGTCTTCCCTTAGATTTCAATGCAAATATGATCCAGGAATTCCAGTGCTTAGTATTTAAATTATTATTATTATTTGTGTATTAACTACTTGACTTCAGCATGGACACATTTTTTTTTAGCTTGAGGCTTATTCAATGCCATTCCAGTTCAAAGATCCAGATTCATAGAGCAATGATCTTAAAATTAAGACATCAAGATTAAAATGAGGTGATGTGGTTTCAGCATCAGTTTTAGAGAAGTGGGAGATTTCAATATTTTCTCTTGACAAGGTGGCAGTGATGCTAAATTTTCAAGTCAACTCACCAAGTATTAAGTGTCTACTATATACAAAACAGTGAGCTAGGTGTTCATGATCCAGATAAAAATCACTCTGTGCCCTTGAAGGGCTTATATTCTAATGGGGAGACTTACTGTGTATACAGATAAACATAAAATGCATACAAATTTATTTCTAGGGGGTGAGGTACTAAAAACTAGCAAGAATCAAGAAAGACCTGTTGTAGGGATGGACATCTATGCTAAGCCTCAAAAGCAATTAAAATTCTAAGGAGAGCTTGTGAAGAAAGAGTGAACTCCAGGTATGAGAAACAGCATATTTAAAGGCATGGAGACAGGAAATTGAATTTTTCAATCAATTTACTTTCCTACATTGTGGCGGCTAGGTGGCTCAGTGGCTAGAGTTCCAGCCCTGGAGTCAGGAGGACCTGAGTTCAAATCTGGCTTCAGACACTTAATAATTACCTAGCTGTATGGCCTGGGACAAGCCACTTTAACACCATTTGCCTTGCAAAAAACCTAAAAAAAAAATTTACTTTCCTACAGAAGCCATGTGATGTTGCAAATTTTGATATGGAATCCCAGGCATTTGTTTCAGTAATTTCTCATCAGTTCAATTTCATCAAGCCAATATACTGGTCATGAAGGGTAGAACTGCTAAATTCTAAGATACTGAAGTTAAAAAAATAGCTTTAGTGTAGATAATATATATTTTTCAGTTGTTTTTGTTTGTACATATATAACTTGTGGCCTAGTGTGCTCAACTCTAGGCTTATATGAATTGGGTCCAGGCTGGGCAGCTGCTCTGCCTTCTTCCAACACCAAGTCAAACCTCTTTGACTTATTTTGCCTTCACCTGTAGTTTCTTCATGGAAATATCAAAATACAGCTCAAATTTTTCTTGTGTCTAGGTCTGCACAAATATGGGAAAAGGGTTCCCAGATCTTGAATAAGCATTGATTGTGTAAATTTAAATATTGGGTATAAGGTCACCTTATTCCTACCCAACAAAAAAATAAGTAAACCCAAAGATTCATGAAAGTCCATAAACAGTAAGTATATTTTTCCTCCCTGAAAGATTGTTAAAACAAAAATCAAGCTCTGAGAGTTCCAGTAAGTGGAAAAAACTTCTTATGTATGGGTCCAATGATAGATTATGTCTATTCTTTCAGCATCAGTCTAGAGAAGACCAAAAACACTCATTAACAAAGTTACCAGGGACTCCTTTCTTTTTCCTTCCTTATTTCTTTCTTCTATCCTTACATTCCCTTCCTTCTTTCCTTATTTTCTTCCTGCTTTACTTCTTTTCTCTCTCACTTCTTCCTTCTTTTCTTACTTCCTTCTTGCCTTCTTTCCTGCCTTCCTTCCTTTCTTCTCTCCCTGCTTTCCTTCCTTCCCTCCTTCCGTCCTTCCTCCTTCCTCCCTCCCACCTTCGCTCCTTCCCTCCTTCATTCCTTCCTTCCTTCCTCCTCCCTCCCTTCCTCCCTTCTTCACTCCTTCCCTCCTTCCTTCTTTTCTTCCTTCTTTTCTTCCTTCCTTCCTTCCTTCCTTCCTTCCTTCCTTCCACATCTGAAGATTGAAGGAAGGAGAAACATATAGGAAAACATATTTTTGGCATATTAAGGAAAGAGTTAATTCAAAGAATATCTTTCTAAGATCCTGACACTAGATTTAAATTTTTCTACAGGGTTTTTGCAAATGAAATCACATACAGAAATTCTGAATTGAGGTTAAAGGCATTTTTCACACCAGGAAACTATGCCCTAATAATAAATCACTGCTTTAGCAGAATTGTTTATAAAGTTCTCTTATTGAAGAAAGCTCCTGTTAAAGAAGGACTTTATTTCCTCCCAGGCCATATTTTAAATTGAAAGTCAAACTAACAAACACATTCCTTTTGAAATGATGTCTCTTAACTCTCAATGTTTGGAAAAAATGAGAGCATTACTATGTAAGGCACAGTGACAAAAGCCTGGATTGAAGGCCTGAGGCTCCAGATTCAAACCCTATCTCAATTACTCCCTATGATGCTTAGCAAAAACGATTTCACTTTCTTAATCTTTTAAAAGATGGATTTGGGCTACTATCCATTAAAATGTTAAAACTCATGCTGCTATGGGCTTCAAGTGCCTTAAAATTCTGCCTGTAAGTTTTAGAAGCTATAACAAATATCATTCCAATGTTGGAAGTTAGAAGGAAAATCTAGTCTCCATTCAGGCCAAATAGTGAAGCCATTTTCCAGCTAATTTCAAAGAATGATACACTTATGAAGATGGTGGAGGTTTTGAAGAAAACCCTCTAAAGGAGAGACAGATTTGCCAAGGTCATCTGATTACAAGATTTCTGGACTTGGGATCTAGGAAAATCTGGATTCAAATCCACTTTCAGGCACTTAATAACTGTGTGATCCAGGACAAGTCATTTAATCTACTCTAATCCTAGGATTTTTTTTTACTTTTTTTAATTAAAATGTTTTTTAAATCTTAAATTAAAATGAAGATTATAGTAATACCTACCTGGAAAACACTTGCAAAGAGACTTTCAAAACTTAAGATATTATGTAAATACTTGCTATTATCATTATTATTGTTACTGCTACACAGAAATAAATCCTGTGTGGAAAATTAAAGATGAAAATTAAGATTTTCTTTAAAATTCTTCTACATAAAAATTAATTTGCATTTAAAGTTAACTTGGAATCTGGAACTGGAAGCACTTACATTTTCTCTAAACTCCTGCATATTACCTAGTTGATCTCTTAGGTCTGATTCACTTTTCACATTGCTAGCCATCTGAATTTGGAGAGACACTGAAATCTTTAAGAGCCTCAGTTTCCTCAACTGTAAAAAGAAATGGTAATGCTGACTTCAGCTGTCTTGGTCTCCATTGACCCCTAAACTGCACAGTGTGACCAGTTTTTCCAGCATTATCACTATTTTCTCTCCCCATGGCTAACTCTTTCCAATGATGTACCATAAGGTCATGCTTTGTGGGACTTCCAGAAATAGCAGTGGCAAAAGCCAAGGATGCCAGCCTTTCCAGTATCAGTCTCAGGATGTTCTGTGGTTCTTTTGTCCATCATTCCAACTAATTTTCCCACATACTAGAACAGGCATAACCCTGATAGGCTTTCTGTGAAACAGATCCTGAGAGTACAAATGACATCTCCAAAGTCATGTCTCCAATTGGGACCAGAGCTCTTGAATTCTCTGTTAGTTGTACAAACACTCTTCATTTTATTGAACTTTATGGATATTGTTGGGGTGGGAGAAGTTTTTATTTTATTTTATTTTTTTAATAAGTTGAAGGCTTGTGACAACCTTGCATCATTGGATCTCTATGTCACATTTTGACAATTCTCTATTTTAAAAAATCATTCGTATTATAATACTCAAGTGTCCTAGTTTTCAAATACCCTTCCTCCCTCTCTGCATACTAAAGGAAGGTGAAAGAAGGGGTTTTTGATCCATGGAACAGAGGCAGTGTTCAATGCATGTTTTATGTTTGATCCATTCCAAATCCTCTAAGTATAAGTTTTTGCTGGCCATATTTCATGTTTGATTTTTGCAGTATCCTATAGGCTATTAGGCCTTTTTGAAAATTGTTTCCCAATTTCTGAGTTATTGTCTGAAATACATGGTTCACTGCTGTCTCCAAAAGGTCATCCTAGTGAAACTGAAAATCTTGGCAGACCTCTCAGGTCCCACTGCTCTTCCCTTCTTGCTGGTGAGAACCCAGAAAGAAGCTACACATTTTCCTTTGCCTGTGCCTTCATTTCTTCCCCAGGCAGTGAAACATTTCTGCAGGTAAATAGGATTGATTTTCTGCATTGAGGAAAACCACCCCTTCTCTACTCTCCCCTCTGAGAATTTGTGAGGAAACTAAACTCAATGATTCCCCAGATGAATGACAGCCCTGTGTGGGCTTCCCCCCACTCTCCCCCAGAAAGGATTGGGTTCTGTAGTCAAGCAAACAAGAAAATGGCCTTACAGCTGGATTGGACCCTCTCAAAAAGAAGCTTCCAGAAAGGAGAACAAAAAGGAGACCAGAGTTAATTGATTAGTGAACAATGATCCTTCTTTTTTTTTAGAAAGTTTTTATTTATTTTGAGGTTTTTTTTTTTTAGGTTTTTGCAAGGCAAATGGGGTTAAGTGGCTTGCCCAAGGCCACATAGCTAGGTAATTATTAAGTGTCTGGGACTGGATTTGAGCCCAGGTACTCCTGACTAGAGGGCTGGTGCTCTATCCACTACACCACCTAGTCACCCAATTTATTTTCAGTTTTACAATTTTTCCCCACTCTTGCTTCCCTCTCCCTATCCCCACAGAAGGCAGTTTGCTATTTTTTGCATTGTTTCCATGGTATGCATTGATTTAAGTTGAATGTGATGAGAGAGAAATCATATCCTTAAGGAAGAAACATAAAGTATGTAATATAGCAGAATTACATAATAAGTCAACATTTATTTTTAAATTAAAGGTAATAGTCTTTGGTATCTGTTCAAACTCCACAATTCTTTCTCTGGATACAGATGGTATTCTCCATCACAGATGTCCTGAAAATTGTGCCTGATAGTTACACTGATGGAATGAGCAAGTCCATCAAGGTTGATCATCACCGCAATGTTGCTGTTAGGGTATACAATGTTTTTCTGGTTTTACTCATCTCACTCAGCATCAGTTCATGCAAATCCTTCCAGGTTTCACTGAATTCCCATCCCTCCCAGTTTCTAATAAAACAATAGTGTACCATCACATAACATATACCACAGTTTGTTAAGCCATTCCCCAACTGTCAGACATTCTCTCAGTTTTCATTTCTTTGCCACCATAAACAGAACTACTATGAAGACCAATGTCTTCTGAGGCACAGAATATTTCCTTATCTTGGCTAAGATATCTTGGGAACTACTAGTCATAGAATCACAGGTTTACAACTGAGAGGGACCTTACTGGTCATCTCATCTGATCTGACCCTGTCTCTTTGCAAAAAAGGAATCTGAATTAGAGAAAAAGTAAGGGTCTTGTTCAGGGTTACACATGTCTCTGACTACAATTCCAGTACTCCAGCCACTATATCACACACCCTCATTTATTTAAAATCTCTGATATTCAGAGACAGGGAGAGAGGGATGAGAGAGAGAGAGAGAGAGAGAGAGAGAGAGAGAGAGAGAGAGAGAGAGAGAGAGAGAGCAACAAGAGAGACAGAGTCAAAGAGAAACAGAGAGAGAGAGAGAGATGGAAACAGAGACAGTGACAGAGAGACAGAAGACAGAGACAGTTTTGCCTTAAGTGAAAAGATTCAAATTCAGTTTTTACTAAAAATCTGGTTATTTTTCTGAAAAACTGACAGTTTGCATAACACCCCTTCACCCCAACTCTAATTCCTTCAGTAGGCAATAAAAAATAGATAAATTAGATTCACTTTAGAGTGAAACAGGAAACTTTAAGCAAGTTGACCACTGCAATAGGATTTATTAGAATAGTATCTAAAGAATCTTTACATTATGATTCTACTTTTGAGATTTTGTGCTCTTGGAAATACATTGTAGTCAAATGAGGCCAAACACCAAAGGCATCAGTATCATCATTTCTGTAGAGTTTTGAGGTTACACTTTCCAAATATCACATAGTATTCTCCTCCTTCTGAGTTTTTTTATTCAATTAAGATTTTCCTTAAAATTCTTCTATGTAAAAATTAATTTGGATCCATAGTTAACTTGGGATCTATAACTATAAGTATTTACATTTTCTCTAATCTCCTGCATGTTACCCAGTTGATCTTTTAAGTCTGATCAACTTTTCACATTGCTACCATCTCTGTTTTTTTATTCAGTTTCTACAGCCAATATTTGCACTTTTGTGTCTCTGGATAAATTTCATAAGAACATGATTTCATTGGGAGATATCAAAGCAGTTATGAAAAGCCTTAAACCACAAATCTCTTTGAGTCACATTGAAAGAAATTATTTTTCTTTTATATTATCTGTCTCTCAGTTTTTTTCATTCATCATAACATTGACATTTTTATTTGGTCAGAGCAACACTTTAAAGGTCCATGCCACTTAGACTAGGCTAGATTTCCCCCAAAAGGCACAACTGTTTGGTCCAGGAGACTGTAGCTTTCTGCTTCTCTAAGTACAAAAAACTTTGTCACACTGAAGTTAAGAACTCTTCCACCTTTCTCTCCATGCTTCTAACTAGAAACAACATATCAAATTCAGTGTTGGGGATGTAAGTTGAATTGAATTGATGCTGTATTTTCACTGAACATCTTTTCCATGTTATTGTAATATCATTCTCTTCCTTCATGGAGTCTTGATGGTGTTTGTTCTTCATTTTCAAAGATGACCATTACATCATGGAGGTGATGCCATGACAAGCAAGTGAATTGGATATGAGTGAGAGTCACCAACCTCACTTTCTCCTCTAGAATGATCTAGGTCCAGTGACCAGATATGAATCAGGATGACTGGAGATGGTCCTGGAGGTGAAACTATCAGTTTAAGTAACTTCCCCAGAGTCACCCAGCTAGTAATTGTCAAGTGTCTAAAACTAAATTTGAACTCTCATCCTCCTACCCAGCTGCCCATCTTGGAGTTTTAAGGTCCTTAGAAGTGAGATAGCTCTAAGTTCACAAAGCTTTCTGACACTTATACAGGTACAGTGACAACACTGGTGATAACCACTCTCTATAATCATTGTCTTGGAAGTCATAACCTCTTTCTTTCCTCATGTAGTTGGTAATAAATTTCTTCCCTAAATATAAAGTTATAATGGAAGAGATTAAAATAAATTGCCAAGAAGTTACCACCTTGCAAATATTCTAATGAGGTTATGAATAAATCACAAGGCATAAATTCCCACTGCGTTGATTCTGTTCCAAATGCATATCCTCCAAAGGGGCAGAGAAGTAAGAAGCCAAATTAAAACCAGCTGTGAAAACTGCTTGACTCCTTTTACTCTGCTATGTCCCTTACTACAATCTTATATTAAGAAATCTTAGAAAAATATAGATCTTCCTTTTAGAAAAAATACCCTCTGTTCTAATCCCAACAAGGAAAAGAATGTGATTCTTTTGTTAATTATAGGTTCCACATAATATTAAATCTTGTCCAAAACAATTTATTTTTCTCTGCCACACACCTCCTACCCATCCAAATACATTTTTTTCCTCAACTATTTTATTTCTGGTAGATTTACAACCTTAAAGTAATCTTGACTTTTCCTCACCCTCATCAGTTGCTAGTTTCTAGTTCCACAGGATCTCTCATTTCTGGCCCCTCTTTGCCACTCATGCCATTCCCATCATGGTTTGAGTACATAATTTTTATGTTTTTTGTTTTTTCAAGGCAATGGGATTAAGTGACTCGCCCAAGGTCACACAGCTAGGTAATTATTAAGTGTCTGAGGCCGGATTTGAACTCAGGTCCTCCTGATTCCATGGCCGGTGCTCTATCCACTGCGCCACCTAGCTGCCCCAAGTACACATCTTCTTGCCTAGATCATTGTCATGTTCTTAAGACTGGTTTCCCTGCCTTCAGGGACTTTTCCCCTGTTTTCTTGACAGATCAGAATTCTACCCAGACGTATCATGGCACCATTCCAATTTCTGGCCATCTTCATGTTATGTCACCATCAGTGTATTAGGCCATTCCCCCTCCTTCATGTTCATGACATTTCTTCCATTTTTGGAATAGATTCCTCCACCACACACACACACCCAGTTCACTTTTCTCAACTCAGAATCCAACTGTTCACTGACTCACTCTAGGATGTCCCTAGGTGAAGGTTTAAAAACAAACAAGAAGACCAAACTTTGTCTTGATGATTTGCTTTAGGCCTCTTTTTTACTAACTGGTCCCAACTTGTATAATAATAAATTGAATTCATGTCTTTCCCCATATTGACTTACTAGCTTTGTTGTCTTTCATAAGCATAAGCTGAGAGTTATTGCAAAATGCTATTGAAATTGGAGACAAGACAGTTTCTAGAACTAAGCATTGTAGTGAATTACAATTTATCTGAACAAAAAAGCAATTTTAAAGGTTATGGTAAGGTCATTAGGAATCAGTGGTATATTTGGCAACCAAACAGTAAAGGGATCTTAAGCTACAATAAGAGAAATAACAGGTGGTCATTGCATGGGATTCATAGGATCACAAATTGAGAACTAAAAGGGACCTTACTGGTCAGCAACTCTAGCCTCCTAGATGAGGAAACTGAGGCACAGAGAGTCTAGTAAGTGAATGAGGAGGGTGTCCTCATCAGACAATTCTTGATTGTTGTGTTCAGCTCTTCAGAAACCCTTTTAAAGAACATAGGGAAGACATAAAGGCAAAGAAACCAGGATGTCCATAAGTTTTAACTGTATTGACAAATACAGATTCATGGAGAGAACTAGAGTTGTTGAATGTGAAGGAAACAAGACTCATGGGACAAGAGATTGCCTTTACCTGTTGCTTCAGAGTTGATCTATCATATAGAAAAGTAACGAAATTTAATTTGTTTTGTCCCCTAAAACAGAACTAGAAATTGTAAAGAGGAAATCATTCCAGCCAAGATGGTGGAGAGAAGACAGGCACAGTTCTAAAGTCTCCTGATCTTTCCCTATCTATCATATGAAATAAGCCTCTTAACAGAAATCTGACTCACAAAACCCAGAAAGAAAAGCCAGGAGAATGAATATCTACCTCAGGATTTGTGTTAGGCAGCAGCACTGGATGAATTCAGGCTGGTGAGTCTAGGCTCAGAGGGAGGATCAGCACCAGATCAGCCAGATTAGCAGCTGAGTTGGAGCCGGGAGTCTGAGGGCCTGAGGGCCGAACCTGCTGTATCAGCAGTGGGGCTAGAGGGCAGGGGCACTGGTGTTGGTGCTGTCCCTCTGGAGCTTGCCAACAGGGCTGGGGAGAGAGTACTGGTGCAGGAGAGATGCAGAAACCATCCCTGGGCTCCTCTGGTCTGAGCAACTCAGAGTCCATGCCTCCATTACAGCTGAGGCCTCTTCCTGGAACAATTGCAGACTACTTCTGCCTCAGGCCCAGGTATGTGAGCAGAAGAACCAGCCCCTCTGACAATCTAGAGAGGAATGACCTCAGGCCAGAGTAAAGAGCACCATTGATTGAAGGCAAAAGAATTCAATAGCTCCAAATCCTCCCTTCAAGCAAAGGGAGAAGGCCTCAATGAAGGTCACAGACACTCCAGAGAAAGCAACCAGCACCTCCTACTGGCCATCCAGAGAAATTGCATTCAGTGAATAAAGCCTTTAGCGATCCCAAGCCCCGGTGAACCAGCCCCTCCCCAACTCAAGGTCTTAACAAAATGAAGACGGGTCAGCAGAAAGGTGGATCCATAGAAAAATTCTTAGAAGGGAAAGACCCTAACTCAGAAAGACCTAGAACCTCTGAGGAGAATATGATCTGGTCTTCAGCACAGAAAGACTTCCTTGAAGAAATAAGGGAGGAGCTTAAAAATCAACTGGAAAATTTGGGAGAGACAATTAATACCTTGCTACAGGAAAACAAATCCTTAGAAAATATAATTGGACAAATATAAAAGGAGAATAAATCCCTCAGATCATCAATTGGACAATTACAAAATGAGAATAATTCTCTCAGATCCTCAATTGGGCAAATGCAAAAAGGAAATAATTCTCTTGAAACCTCAATTGGTCAAATGGAAAGCTCTTTCAAAATTGGCCAAATGGAAAAGGAGTTGCAAAAGGCTAATGAAGAAAACTCCTCCCTAAAGAAAAAGAATGGAGAAGTGGCTAGGTGGGCAGTGGATAAAGCACTGGCCCTGGAGTCAGGAGTACCTGGGTTCAAATCCCATCTCAGACACTTGATAATTAGCTAGCTGTATGGCTTTGGGCAAGCCACTTAACCCTATTTGCCTTGCAAAAACCTTAAAAAAAAAGAATGGAGTCTGCGGAAAGTAAAGACTCCATGAGACAGCAAGAGCCAGTTAAACAAAAACAAAAAATAGAAAAAAAAATAGAAGAAAATGTAAAATAGCTCATCAACAAAACCACTGACCTCGAGAATAGATCAAGGAGGGGCAACCTGAGAATTATAGGACTTCCTGAAAACATTGAAGAGAAAAAAAAAAGCCTGGGCTTAATATTACAGGATCTAGTGATGGAAAACTGCCCTGATATCATGGAACCAGAGGGCAAAGTAGTTATTGAAAGAATACATCGATCCCCTCCAGAAAAAGATCCTAAAATGAAAACACCAAGGAATTTTGTGGCCAAATTCCAGGACTATCAGATAAAAAGAGAAAATCCTGAAAGCAGCCAGAAAGAAACAATTTAAATATCAAGGAGCCACAGTAAGGATCATGCAGGACCTGGCTGCATCAACATTAAGGGATCAAAGGGCCTGGGATGAGTTATTTTGAAGAGCAAGGGAGCTTGGAATACAGCCAAGAATCTACAATTGTGCAAAGCTGAGCCTTCTCTTCCAGGGAAAAAGATGGACATTTAATGAAATGGAAGAATTGCAAAAATTCCTGATGAAAAGACCAGAGCTAAATAGAAAATTTGGACATCAAACAGGAGGTTCAAGAGACACATGAAAAGGTAAAAAAAAAGAGAGGGGCAGTAAAAGGAAAAAAAAACCTGCTATCCAGTAAGTTGAAACTGGCTATATCCCAGCATGGGGAAAAAGATTCTCATAAATCTCGAGAATTGTAATTCTAACAGAGAGAATATACCTAGCCAGAAATGATGGACATTCATTATATATCCATGAGACTGCTATCTAATGGGATGTAACTGGCTTTAACCCCACTTGGGAGGAAGACTCTAATAACTGTCAAGAATTTTAACTCTATTAGATAGAATATACTTAACTAGAAGTGACAGACACTCAGAATTTTCTATGACTGAGGTAGAATGAACTAAAAAACACTACCTCCTTATAAAGGGGGACAGGAGAGAGATGGGAAGAGGGAAGGGATTGAATGGGGTAAATCTCATTACACTAAGAGGTAGAAAATGCCTATGGTAATAGAGGGGAAGAAGGGAGCAGATGAGAAACACCTGAATCTTCTTCTCATCAGACTTGGCTTAAAGTCAACCTACACATACTCAGTTAATGTATAAAACATCTAACCTTTCAAGTATTAAAAGGGGAAAAGGGGAAGGGGGACAGAGAAATGGAAGGGGAGTGAGGGAAAAAAGGGGGAACTAACAAAAGGAAGGGAATGGAAAAGAGAAAAAGGGAAAGGGGAAAGAAAGGGGAGGGGGTGATATAGGAAGCCAAACACACTGAAGGGGGTGGCATTCAGAAACAAAATACTGGAGAATATGGATAAGGGGGGGGAAGGGGGAAAATACAAACAGAGGGAAGATAGCACGGAGGGCAGTAAAGAATTAGTAATCATAACCTTGAATGTGAATAGGATGAACTCTCCCTTAAAATGTAAGCAAATAGCAGAATGGATTAAAAACCAGAATCCTACAATATGCTGCTTACAAGAAACTCATTGCAGAGAGATACATATAGAGTAAAGGTAAAAGGTTGGAGCAAAATATATTTTGCTTCAGCTGAAGTAAAAAAAAGCAGGGGTAGCAATCCTTATCTCAGACAAAGCAGAAGCAAAAAGAGATAAGGAAGGAAACTTTATCCTCCTAAAAGGTACCATAGACAATAAAGTCATTTAAATATTGAATATATATGCACCCAGTGGGACAGCACCGAATTCTTAGAGGAGAAGCTGAAAGAACTACAGGAAGACATAGACAGCAAAACTCTACTAGTGGGAGACCTCAACCTCCCACTATCAGATCTAGATAAATCAAATCATAAAATAAACAAGAAAGAAGTTAAGGAGGTAAATAGATGGTTAGAAAAATTAGATATAGTACACTTATGGAGGAAACTGAATGGGGATAGAAAGGAATATACCTTTTTCTCTGTAGTACATGGAACTTATACAAAAATAGACCATGTTACTAGGACATAAAATCCTGATGATCAACTGCAGAAAGGCAGAAATAGTGAATACATCTTTCTCAGATCACATTGCAATAAAAGTCACATGCAATATTGGGCCAAGAAGATATAGACCCAGAACAAATTGGAAACTGAATAACCTCATTTTAAGATACTGGAGTGATTTGACAAAATACAGCATCCATTCCTATTAAAAACACTAGAGAGTGTAGGAATAAATAGACTGTTCCTTAAAATAATTAGCAGTATCTATCTGAAACATCAATAAACATGATATTCAATGGGGAGAGACTAGAGGCATTCCCAGTAAGATCAGGGGTGAAACAAGGGTGCCCATTATCACCACTACTATTCAATATTGTATTGGAAATGTTAGCATCAGCAATTAGAGAAGAAAAAGAAATTGAAGGAATTAGAATTGGGAAGGAAGAGACAAAACGCTCACTCTTTGCAGATGACATGATGGTCTACCTAGAGAATCCGAAGAAATCATCAAAAAAAGTACTGGAAACAATTAGCAATTTTAGCAAAATTGCAGGTTATAAAATAAACCCTCATGAATCCTCAACTTTTCTATATACGTCTAGCAAGACACAGCAGGAAGAGCTAGAAAGAGAAATCCCATTCAAAGTAACCTCAGACAATATAAAATACTTGGGAGTCTATTTGCCAAGACAAACCCAGAATCTTTTTGAAAACAATTATAAAATACTTCTCAGACAAATTAAATCAGATTTAAATAACTGGGCAAATATCAAATGCTCATGGATAGGATGAGCTACCAAAACTAAACTATCTGTTTAGTGGCCCTACCAATCAAAATTCCAAAAAATTACTTTAATGAGTTAGAAAAAATTGTAAGTAAATTCATATGGAGAAATAAAAAGTCAAGAATTGCCAGGAGCTTAATGAAAAAAAGTACAAAAGAAGGTGGCTTAGTCCTACCTGATCTAAAATTATATTATAAAGCATCAGTTATCAAAACTGTTTGGCATTGGCTAAGAAACAGAGCGGTGGACCAGTGGAATAGACTAAGTGTAAAAGCAGGAGATGATTATAGTAATCTGTTGTTTGATAAACCCAAAGAATCCAGCCATTGGGATAAAAACTCCCTCTTTGATAAAAACTTCTGGGATAATTGAAAGTTAGTATGGAAGAAACTTAGATTAGACCAACGCCTAACACCCTTTACCAAGATAAGATCCAAATGGTTACAGGACTTAGACATAAAAAAACAATACTATAAGCAAATTAGAAGATCAAGGACTAGTTTACCTGTCAGATCTATGGAAAGGGGAGCAGTTTATGACTAAGGAAGAGTTGGAGAACATCACCAAAAACCAATTAGATGTTTTTGATTACATTAAATTAAAAAGCTGTTGCAGAAATAAAACCACTGTAACCAAGATCAAAAGAAATGTAGTAAATTGGGAAACAATCTTACCAACTAATGATTCTGAGAAAGGACTCATTTCTAAAATATACAGAGAACTGAGTCATATTTTTAAAACAAAAGGCCATTCTCCAATTGACAAATGGTCAAAGGGTATGCAAAGGCAATTTACAGATGAGGAGATCAAGGAAATCCATAGCCATATGAAAAAATGCTCTAAATCATTAATTATTAGAGAAATGCAAATTAAACCTTCTCTGAGGTACCACCTCACACCTCTCAGAT
Source organism: Macrotis lagotis (assembly GCF_037893015.1). Taxonomy (NCBI): domain Eukaryota; kingdom Metazoa; phylum Chordata; class Mammalia; order Peramelemorphia; family Peramelidae; genus Macrotis; species Macrotis lagotis. The sequence goes on from NC_133660.1 coordinate 27,978,342, forward strand.
TGGTCAATATAGCCAGAAAGGATAATGATCATTGTTGGAAGGGATGTGGGAAATCTGGGACACTATTACACTGTTGGTGGAGCTGTGAACTCATCCAACCTTTCTAGAGAGCTGTTTGGAACTATGCCCAAAGGGCAACAAAAATGTGCATACCCTTTGACCCAGCAATACCACTACTGGGTCTATATACTGAAGAGATGATGAAAAAGGGTAAAAACATCCCTAGTACAAAAATATTTATAGCAGCCCTGTTTGTGGTGGCAAAGAATTGGAAATTCAGTAAATGTCCTTCAATTGGGGAATGGCTTAGCAAACTGTGGTATATGTATGTCATGGAACACTATTGTTCTATTAGAAACCAGAAGGGATGGGATTTCAGGGAAGCCTGGAGGGATTTGCATGAACTGATGCTGAGTGAGATGAGCAGAACCAGAAAAACACTGTATACCATAACAGCAACATGACAGTGATAATCAACTTTGAAGGACTTACTCATTCCAACAGTGCAACAATCGGGAACAGTGTTGGGCTGTCTGCAGAGGAGAGTGCCATCTGTATCCAGATAAGGAGCTGTGGAGTTTGAACAAAGTTCAAGGACTATTCCCTTTAATTTAGAAAAAAAACAGATATCTTATTGTCTGATCTTGTTACCTCTTAGACTTCTTGTCTCTTCTTTAAGGATATGATTTCTCTCTCATCACACCCAATTTGGATCAAGGTACAACATGGAAACAAAGTAAAGACTGACAGATTGCTTTCTGTGTGTGGGGGGAGTAAGATTAGGGGGGAAATTGTAAAACTCAAATAATATCTTTAATAAAAATAAATTAAAAAATAAATAAAAACTCAAAATAAATAAATAAAACCTTTCTAAAATTAAAAAAATACCACAATTGGAGCTATACCCTGAAGAGATTATGAAAAAGGGTAAAAGCAGACACACACACACACACACAAAAATATTCATAGCAGCCCTGTTTGTAGTGGCAAAGAAATGGAAATTAAGTGAATGTCCTTCAATTGGGGAATGGCTTAACAAATTGTGGTAAATGCAAGTCAAGTCATAAAACACTGTTGTGCTATTAGAAACCATGAGGAATGGGAATTCAGGGAAGCCTGGAAGGATTTGCCTGAACTGATGCTGACTGAAATGAGCAGGACCAGAACATTTTACAACCTAACTGTAACTTGGGGTTGATGATCAACCTTAATGGATTTGCTTATTCCATCAGTGTAACAATCAGGCACAATTTTAGGGTATTTGAATGGAGAATACCATCTGTATCCTCAGAAAGAATTGTGGAGTTTGAACAAAGACCAAAGACAAAAGATTACCTTTAGTTTTAAAAAAAACCCATAATCTTATGTAATCTTGCAATCTCTCATATTTTATTTTTTTCTCTTCTTAAGGATATGAATTCTCTCTCAACACATTCAATTTAGATCAATATTTAGCATGGAAACAATGTAAAGTCTAACAGATTGCCTTCTGTGGGAGGAGTGAGGGGAGGGAGGCAAGATTAGGGGAAAAATTGTAAAATTCAAAATAAAATGTTTTTAAAAATTAAAGAAAAAGAAATTGTAAAGAGGTAAAAGCTTGATGAAAGGGGGAAAATTCCTGATAAGCACTGTTGTTTAGTTGTTTCAATTGCATCTGACACTTTGTAACCTAGAAGACTTCTGTTCATAGAGTTCCCTTTGACAAAGATACTGGAGTGATTTGCAATTTCCTTCGGCAATGGAAAACAAATGGTAAGTGACTTGCCCACAGTCTCACAGATAGGAAGCTTCTGAGACTTGATTTGAACTAGGGTCTTCATTAGTAAAACTCTTGAAAAGGGGAATGTATTGTCATTGGAGAAAGGGTAGCCCTCCTAATTTGAAAATTTTAAGTAGAAGTTGGATTTCTACTGTATACTAATGATTCTTTTTCCAATAGGAGTCAGACCAAATGACTTCTGTTGGAATTCCAATTCTGGAATCCTGTGCCATGTGACAACAGACTCAGAAGATCAAGATTTATGCACCAGCTCTGATACTTATTAGCTCTATATCTTTGTCACTTAAAGTCAATTAAACATGGTGAGCTTCAGTTTCCTCACCTCTAAAAATTCTCTACTTCTTGGGATAGTCACTAGTTTTTTCTAATGCTGAAGTATGAAATATTATTCCTAGAAAATTATGCTGATATCTGTTTGAGATGACTATAGGTAGGAAGGAAAGAAAATGGAGGATGATAATTTCATAGATCTAAGAATAAGGATCCTAACACAGACTTATTTGACTCAAACCAATTCCATGAGGAGAGAGGAAGAAATAGAGAAAGGGAGAAAAGTGGGGAGAGAGAGGCACACACACACACACACAAAGAATTGGAGACACAAGGAGATTGTGGGGGAGATAGCAAGATAATATATTAAGTGGCTAGTGTCAGTCATTGTGTCAATCATTTTGCAAATAGTAGTTCATTTTATTGACAGAGAAAACAGGTTCAAATCCTGCTTCTGACACTTACTGGCAATATGATCTTGGCCAAGTTATCTAACATCTCATTCTTCTGGGGAAAAGGCAAACTGCTAAGTTGTGTGCATTTCAGAGGAGTTTCCACCTACCTCAGCGGAATTAATTTCTACTCCAAGAGTTAACCAAATCATAGGTTCTGTTTCATATATAAATATATATATATATGTAATAAATATATATGTGTATATAGTGTATATGTTTGTATAAATACATTTAAACATATGTATAAACGCAAATATATTCATATACCACCTCCTACACAAAGTCCTATTTTTCATTATCTGAATTTTTCATTTAATTCATTTATATCAAAGCCTTTCTTTATACCTCTACTATTATTTGTTAGCACTCCTTCCTCAAATTATGTTCAACTTTTGTGAGGGTAAATTTGATTGAGCAAATCAATCAATTAACCACCACCACTTTAATCCCATTCTTCAAGCAAGATGCTCAACTGTCTTTAAAGAGGTGAGAACAAGTCACAATCAACATATCAAACTCTTTAGATTCAGTTTGAAAAGTTCCTGATAACCTAGAGTGATGTTAAGTCTTGCCTTGTGAATCATCTGCAAAAATGAAAACCAATTTCAGAACCCAAGGTTTTTGAACATCCTGTAAAAATTCAGAGACTAGACATCATAAAGAATTTTACAGCTAAAATCCTTGAGGAGCTTCTCAGTGCCTTGCCTGAAGGAAGATTTAACAAGTTTTAAAAAGACCTGGAGGATCTTGGATTTTCTAGCTCCTCTTTAGTCCTAGCCATTATCCCCCAGGAAAGCCCAAGCTAGGGAGTACTATGTGTAGTAAGAGACAAGGAACTATTAGGTGCAACTCTGGAAAAAGTCCATTAATGAAACTACAGCATCCTTACCAAGAACTTTTCGAATACTTCCACAAAGGTGAGAAAAGGACTTCCAGCCACCAGAAGCTAGATTTCCAATTTGCTACATATGCTCTCCAAACTCAAGTAGATTCTTCAATAGACTCTCTTTATACTTGTGGGTTGATGTCAAGAATTATCCTTTGGGGAGAGGGGAGGGGGCAAATATTTTGTATCAAGAATTCTTTCTATAACATATAAAGAAGTCCCCTCTTTCTTCAAGGTACTGAATATGGTCGACTAAATAAATGATTCCCAACTTTTAATTATGGTAGAAAAGTAAAGTCTATAGCACTAGGAATATTTTCTAAATCCCTGAGGTCCCTTACAATCCCTAAGGGATTGAAAAGCCATCCTCCAGGTTTGTCACCCTAGGGTATCAGTGGGAATGGGAGTTAGGTCCAGAGGACTTCTCCAAATCATATCTTAGTTTATATCTCTGGAATAAAATACAAACTCCTTGAGATCAGAAAAACATTCATTCATTCATTCATCATTCTACCTATTCATTCATCCATTTATATATTCATCCATTCCCCTCACCCCCAAAACCCATTAGCTCATGTATAAGTAGATTGGATCCACTGTGACTTCTCCACTACATTATGGACATTTTGAAAATTTGATGCATCAAAAAATAATACTGATGGCATTGATGTTAAAAGTATTGATTCTCCTATCTAAGATGGTAAATGGAGTGTTATTAAACACAATGCTGTTACAGAAATTGCCAATTTCTTATAGTCCCTACCTTTAGTTACCAAAGAAATATGACATATATAACTAGGTGGTGGCCTTTGAAAAATATAATTTTCAAGAGTTGGGCTCCCATTCTCTATCTTTTGCTCTGCTCTCTGGCTTTTCTTTCATGATAGTTTCATAATCCATCCTGAATGACTTATTGATCTGCCTTTTTGCCCTTGCTCTGCTCCTTTTGGTGGTCATTTGTCTCACTTGGCTTAAAAACATCAGTTACCCTTACTTACTGGTTTTGTGGTGTTTGCAAGGTATTTAGTTTCTTCCTGAGTCCTCTATTTTTATTAGTTAGATAGCTGATACTGAGACTTTAGTTTAATTATTGGAGAAGCAGCAGAGAATAGTTGAAGAAGGCTGAATTTGGAGTCAAGTTTACATTCATCCTCTGAAATATATCTGCCATGTAATCAGGGGCAACTCATTTCATTTTTCAGATCCTGAGATTCCAAATCTGTAAAACTGAGTATACTAGTTTCTAACTCCTACAATTTTCATGAGGAACAAATAAGATTGCATTTTAAGGTCACTTTTGATACCTTTATTTGCATACATTTTTGTTTAATTACTTTATATTATTATAATAATCTTGTGATAGTAAAAATAAATACCCTCCCCCCGAAAAAAGATGAGAAAACTCAAGAATAGTAAAAGAGGGGAAAAAAGTATACTTCAGTCTATATTCAGATTGCAAAGACTGTCTCTTCAATATTTTTCCTACATTTGCTATCACTAGCTGTATTTCCTTCTATTCTTCCCTACTCTCATCTATTCCATTCTCTTTCTCTCCTTTCTTCCTGACCCTGTTTAGAAGTGTGTTGTATCTGAGTACCCTCTCCCACAATCTTCCCATTCTTCTATCACCTATTCCCCCTTCCCTCACCCGGTTCCCCCATATCCCTTCTTATTTTTCCCTAGGGTAAGATAGATTTCTATACCCTATTAAGTATGAATGTTATTTCCTCTCTGAGCCATTTCTGATGAGAATGAAGGTGCACTCATTTCCCCCCTTGCCTTCCCCCATTCCACTCCATTGTCAAAGCTTTTTCTTGACTCTTAAGTGAAATATCTTAGCACCTTCTTCCTCTCCTTTCTCTTCCTCCCAGTTCTTTCCTTCATCACCCATCTACTCCATCATTTTATTATATTATTCAATTATATTCATCTCCTTCATGTGCCTTGTCTATATATGCTCCTTCTAACAGCTCTTATAAATGAGAATGTTCATGTGAGTTATCAGTATCTTATTCTCATGCAAGAATACAAACAATTAAATATCATGAAGTTCCTCATAATTAGTCCTTCTTGTTTACCCCCTCCTCTATGGTTCACCAGAGTCCTGTACTTGGAGATCAAACTTTCTGCTCAGTTCTGTTTCTTTCAATAGGAAAGTTTGAAAGTTCCATGTTTCATTGAAAGTCCATCTTTTCCCCTGAAAGAGGATGTTCAGTTTTGCTGGGTAATTGATTTTCAATTATAAACCAAGATCTTTTGCCTTCTAGAATATCGTATTCCAAGCCCTATGAGTCCTTAATATAGATACTGCCAGATCCTGTGTAATCTGACTATAGAGCCCCAGTAACTGAATTGCTTGTTTCTGGCAGCAGTTATAATTTTCTCTTTAATTTGGGAGTTTTGGAGTTTATCTATATTATTCCTGGAAGTTTTTCTTTTGGGATCTCTTTCAGTAGGTATTTGATGAATTCCCTCAATTTCTATTTTATCCTCTGCTTCTAGAATCTCAGAGAAATTTTGTTGTATTATTTCTTGAAATATGAAATCTAGGTTCTTTTCCTGTTCATGATTTTCAGGTAACCCAATAATTTTAAAATCATCTCTTCTGGATCTATTTTCAAGGTCATTTGTTTTTCCAATGAGATATTTCTCATTTTCTTCAAATTTTTGGTATAGTTTTATTTCTTCCTGAGTTCTTGCAAAGCCATGAGCCTCCTTTAATTCCATGCTGCATGTGAAGGAGTTACTTTCTTCAGAGAACTTTTTTATCTCCTTTTTCAGTTGGCCAATTCTGCTTTTTAAGGCATTCTTCTCATTTGCCTTTTGTGTTGCTTTTTCCATTTGACCTAAACTGGTTTTTAATGTTATTTTCTTCAGTGTTTTTTTGTATTTCTTTCACCAAGTTGCAAACATGGTTTTCATGATTTATCTGCATGACTCTCATTTCTCATCCCAATTATTCCTCTACCTCCCTTAATTGCTTTTCAAAGTCTTTTTTGAGCTTATCCATAGCCTGAGCCCATTTACTATTTCTCTTGGAGGTTTTGGATACAGAAGCTTCAATTTTGTCATCATCTGAGTATCTATTTTGGTCCTTCATGGGACCAAAGTAATTTTCTATGGTCTGATTCTTCTTTTTCTGTTGTTTGCTCATTTCCTCATCCTATTACTGATTTACCACACTTCCAAGGCTTTGGAGGGTTTTTGGGAAACTCCACAGGGATCTTAATTCCTCTAAGGTCTTATGAGAGACTCTGACTGCTCTCTTGTCTCTGTTCATGCCTTCCCCTCTGCCCTAGAACTGTGAGGAGGGTACCTGATCAGCTATGGTAGTATGGGGGCTCAGACTGCAATCTGGATATGAGTGTGGGGCAACAGCAGAGTTCTGCTCCAGGGAAAGCAGAGAGACCTCTGCAGTCTCCTCTTACCTCCTTACTGTGGGCTGGGAGCTCTTATGTACTGGGTAGCTCTGAGGACTCCCGCTGCAGGTTCTCACCACAAAGCTGCTCTGAGGCCAGAGCTCCACTCTTCACTCACTCTGGTGAGGCAAAGTTCTCTCACCACCCCTTCTGGCTGTCCCCAATAATCCCTGGGCCAATAGATCTGGAAACCATGCCCTCTTCAATGGACCCATTTACCCAGGCCTAGCCATGCTGGGGCTTTTTCCAACCCTGGTCCTGGTGGAACAGACCTTCCCTGAGGATCCTCTATGATGTCTTAGAGGGGGAAATTGTATCACTTAGACATTTTGTTGGTTCTGCCCCTCTAAATTTTGACTAGAGACAATAATTTGATGGTTTTTTGAGTTTTGGGGGGAATGATATTTAGGGAATTCCTGCCTTTGTGCCACCATCTTGACTCTGCCCCCCATTTTGATACCTTAAAGCGTTTTAAAAGGGCAAAGTTTTTATTATTCTGTAAAGCTTTATAAATTTGAAAAAAATGGAAATGAAAGTACTGTAGTCATGAGGTTATGCCAGACTTAGATTATTGGTGTATTTCCTTGATATGGATAGTTCCAAACCATTGGATCCCAATGGAATTTCCTGACATCATTGTGCTATGGGTTGGAAAGGTTTTAATGAAAGTATTTTAAAAAGCATGAAAGATCATTACTAAGGCCATTAAATTTATTTAAATTATTTAGATTTATTTATAATAAATAATTCACACTTTATTTAAATTTATTTATAACAAATAATTTTCTCTTGCTCACTTTTGTGCTTTTTAGTGGACTGGATTTATTTATTTTTATTTTATTCTTTAGAATATTTTATTTTTTCTGTAAAATGTGAAAACAATTTTAATATATTTTTTGTAATTTTTGAGTTCTAAATGCTTTCTCTCTTTCTCTCTCTCTCTCTCTCTCTCTCTCTCTCTCTCACACACACACACACACACACACACACACAAACACATTCCCTTTCCCCTTTTCTTTCCCCTTCCTTGAGAAGGCAAGAACTTTGATATAGATTATACATATTTGGTCATGCAAAGCATAGTTCCCTATTAGCAATTCTGCAAAATAGAGACCAAATATAAATCAAGGTATTTTTTAAAAGTATACTTTGAGTGGCAGCTAGGTGGTGTAGTGGATAGAGCACCATCCCTGGAGTCAGGAGTACCTGAGTTCAAATCTATCCTCACACAAGTAAAAATTAACTGTGTGACCTTGGGCAAGTCACTTAACCCTATTTCCTTGCAAAAACTAAAAAAAGTGCACTTTGATCTGCATTCTTTCTCTGGAGGTGAATAACATTTTTAATGACTGTCAGAATTGTCTTGGATCTTTTTATTACTAAGAATAGCATAGTCATTCACAATTGATCATCATGCAATATTGCTGTTATTGTGGACAATGATCTACTGCTCTGTTCACTTCACTTTGCAACAATTCATATAGGTCTTTTCAGATTTTTCTGAAACTATCCTTATAATTTCTTATAACACAATTATATTCCATTACAGTCATATGGCACAACTTGATCAACCATTCTTCAAGTAATTGGCATTCAATTCTTTGCCACATTAAAAAAAACTGCTGTAAATATTTTTTCCAAATAGATCATTTTCTTTTTCCTTTGTTCTCTTTAAAATTCAGACCCAGTAATACTGAGGCAAAGGGAAAGCACAGCTCTATATCCCTTTCGACAAAGTTCCAAATTGTTCTCCAAAATGGTTGGATGAGTTCACAGTTCCTCCAAGGGTGCATTAGTGTCCCAGTTTTCCCACATGCCCTTCAGGGGGCTGGATATTTTATAGACCAGAGACAAGGTCAGGTAGGATGCTGAGTTTTCAGAAAGCCTCTGATTTCCTCTATGTGGGTGTGTCTTTGTGAATATTAGTTGATATGCTAACTGGGTAAGAGAAGCATCCTGTGAATGCTACTGTCCTAGGTATCAGGTTTCTTGTGGCAGCATTTTGTAAGTGGAGTGAGAAGCCAGTGTTTTGATAAAGACAGTCTTTGATGAGAAGGTCTTGCAGAATTAGCTTTCACTGCATTTCCAATAGAACAATGATTCTGACTTCCTGCCTGTCTCCCTAATGGTATGTTCTGAAACCCAAATGGAGGAATAGACTCTGTAACTACTGAGGACCTTGGTGAATTAAGTTTCTGATCAAAATGACTTTGAGCACCTTGGTACTGATTTCAGTAAATAATTCCAAGTCTTTTTTGTAATTTAATTCACCGTCATATAATGTTAGATGCCCTATTCCATGCTTACAGGGTAAGAATAAGGCTTTAGTGTTAAAAGGACTTACAGTCACAAACAGTCTAAGCATTTATCCCTATTCTTTCTTGTGGTTGTTGTTTTGTTGTTTTTTTATTTTATTTTTCTTTGGCTACATTCAAAAGCAAGTTGCTACTTTCACTTTCAAAACCTTGAGTTTCAAATTCTCTCCCTTCCTTTCACCCCAATCGCCCTCATTGAGAAAGAAAGTTATTTGATATAGGTTAAAATGTGCAGTCATACATAGTCAAAAAACATAACCACAATAAAAATAAACATAACTCACCCCCCTAAAAAAAGAAAAACTTGAAGAAAAATACAGCAAAGGATGGTTCCATCTGTATTCAGATACTATTAGCTCTGTCTGTGAGTTAATACTTTTTATCATAATTCATTCATATTCTTTTGAATTACAGGTAATTCGTTCATAGCTGATCTTCTTACACTATTGCTATTAGTCTGTATATGGTATATTTCCCATTGTATCTGCTCATGTAAGGTTTTTACTGAGGTCATTCTGCTCATCATTTCTTATAAGGAAATAGCAGTTCATATTAATCACCTACCACAATTTGTTCAGCCATTCCCCAATTGTTGGGTATCCCCTCAATTTCCAGTTGCCTGCCTGAAGAAAAAATGATCTTCTATAAACACACAACACACAACACACACACACACACACACACACACACACACAAACACACACACAAATCTTTTCCTTCCTGTTTTTTATCCCATTGGAATATAGACCTAATGGTAGTACTGCTAGCTCAAGGATAGGCAAGTCCTTTGAGCATACATCCAAATTGCTCTATAAAATTATTGAATCTTTTCACAACTCCTCCATCAGTGCATCAATGTCTCATTTTCCCTACCTGTGTCTTTTTCTGTATCTGTCCCATTAGCAAATCCAATAGGTATAATTGTTCCAACCTCATTTATCCTATCAATAGTGAGTTAGGACAATTTGTGAAATGATTTAAATAGATGGTATTGATAACTTTATTAGAAAACTTTTTTATATCTCAATCACTGATCAATTGGGGAATGGCCTGTTTAAAATTTGACAGAATGAGGCATTTATCAGAGAAATGAGGCATTTATCAGAGAAAAATTTCAATATTTTTTCCTTCAGTTACTATTGCTAATTATATTTCTCTCCATCCTATTCTCCTGACCCATACTTATTCTGACTTTGCTTTCATCCTCCTTAAAAGTGTTTTGCCTCTGATTACTCCCTCCTACATTATTCACTCTCTCCTATCACCTATTCCCTTCTCCCTTTTCTCTCATTCCTTTCCCTTTCTACCTTCCTCTTGGGCAAGATAAATTTTTATACTTAAATGAATGTGTATGTTAGCCCTTCTCTGAGGTAATTCTAATGGCTCACCCCCACCATTTCCTTTCCTCTTCCTCTCCACTGCAAAAGCCTTTTCTTACCTCTTTTATATGAAATAACCATTTTACCTCCCCCTTTCCCTTTCTTCCAATACATTTCTCTCACCCCCATTAATTCCACATTTTTAATATATTATCCCTTCAAATTCAACTCCTACCTATAACTTGTGTGTATATTCCTACATATAACTTGTGTGCTTGTGTGTGTGTATAGGTAGGAGTTGAATATACATATACATATATATATATATATATATATATATATATATATATATATATATTTCTACTAACTTCCCTAATAAATGAAAAAGTCCATGTGGGTTATCAGTATCATCTTCCCATGTAGGAATATAAGCAGTTGAACATTTTTTAGGTTGTTTTTTTTTTGCAAGGCAAATGGGGTTAAGTGGCTTGCCCAAGGCCACATGGCTAGGTAATTAAGTGTCTGAGACCGGATTTGAACCCAGACACTACTGACTCCAGGGCTGGTGCTTTATCCACTGTGCCACCTAGCTGCCCCAGTTGAACATTTTTAAGGCTTAGACATTCTCCCTGTTTATACTTTTATGCTTCACTTGAATCTTATATTTGAAGATCAAATTTTCTATTCAGCTCTGGTCATTTCTTCAGTTAAGTACCCCATTTCATTGAATGTCTATATTTTCCTTTGAAAGAATATGTTCAATTTTGTTGGGTAGTTGATTCTTGATTGTAATCCAAGCTACCCTGCCCTCCAGAATATCATACTCCAAGTCTTACAAGCACTCACTCTAGAAACTGCTAAATCTTGTGTTATCTTGACTTTGACTCAGTGATAGTTGAATTGTTACTTTTTGGTTGCTTAGAATATTTTCTCCTTGACTTGGGAATCTGAAATCTGGCTATATAATATTCTTTGTAGTTTTCCTTCTGGGATCTCTTTCAGGAGGTGAATTCTTCCAATTTCTATTTTACCCTGTGTTCTGATGTCTAGGATTTTATTTGGTCATAGATTTCAGGTAGTCCAATACTTCTTTAAATTATCTCTTTTGGACCTGTTTGTCAAGTCAGTTGCTTTTCCAATGGGGATATTTCTCATTTTCTTCTTGTTTTGTACTTTTTTTTGTTTTATTGTTTCTTGATTTCTCAGTCATTAGTTTCCCTTTGTTCTATTTTATATTTTAAGTGATTTTCTTTAGTGAGCTTTTGGATTCCTTATATATTTGGCAATTCTGCTTTTTTATGGCATTTTGCTTCTCATTAGCTTTTGGGGGGGCTTTTTTTCCCCATTTGACTGCAGTCTGTTTTTTAAGATAGTATTTTCTTCAAATTTTTTTTGTATCTCCTTCACCAAGCTTTTGACTCAGTTTTCCTGATTTTTCTGCATGTCTCTAATTTCTATTACCAATTTTCCTCTACCTTCCTCACTTTATTTTCAAAATCCTTTTTGAGTTCTTGCATAGCTTGAGCCCGATTCATGTCTTTCTTGGAGGCTTTAAATGTAGAAAATTTGACTTTATCTTCTGAGTGTATATGTTGATCTTCCATATGATAAAAATAACTCTTTATGGTTAGATTTTTTTTCTTCTATTATTTGCTCATTTCTTCAGCCTATGACTTGATTTAAATTCTTTGTTAGGGTGGGGCTCTGCTTCCAGGGTGGAGGAAACACTATCTCAAGCTTTTGAGGGTTTTTACAGCTGTTTTCAGAGATACTTCTAGGAACTTCCAAGACTTGAGAGAGGTTATGACTACTCTCTTGGCCTGTTCTTTTTATGTGGGTGACCACCAGCTCTCCTTTCTGTCTTGGAACAGTGTGAGAAGGGTTCCTGCTCTGCTATGGCAATGAACTCTGTTATGTTTCTGCTTCTCTCCCTGGGACTAGGGTCTCAGAATATGACCCAGACCTGAGTATGGGCAAAGCAAGAGAGTCCTGCCTCAGTGATAGCAAAGGGACCCTTGTAATCTCCTTCTGAGCCCCATACTGTCAGTGGGCTGAGAGCTCTGGAAGCATCTGCTGCTGATGATTCGGGGGCTCCCAAGACCTGCTCCTAGTCTATGGATTCAGGTCTGCAGGATTCATGCCTGGGCTGGATTGTGCTCCAATCTCACCCTGGTGCAACAGAGTTTTCTTTCTGCCTTTACAAGTCAACCTTGGCAATTTCTGGACAGAGATGTCTGGAAACTTCACTCCTTCCACTGACCCAGTTGCCCTGTGGTCTGTTTCTGGATTGCTACAGCCACTTTAGAATTTGTTTAGCATCATTATTTAAAGATATTTGGAATGGTTTTGGGGATGACCCTTACTTGGCTATCTTGGCTTCACCTCCTATCCCTAGTCTTTCTGATTCAATTGAATAGACCAGTCTTTCTTTCCTGGCATTTTCCCTATTCATGTGATTTATTTATTGTGCTTTAATTCATTGCCTTAAAGATCCAGGAGTTCATGTGGCTTGAACACATTCAGGTTTGAGAGTCTTTGTTACTTTGGCTAAAAGAAATATCACTGTAATCTTTTGATGCATTATTTTCTTTGATACATCCTTTGGTGCAGCCAGAATGACCTTCTGTTGAGTCTTACCCAGAATACTCCATTTCTCCCCTGTATAGCTTTGCTCAGACTATTCTCTCTTTCCAAGAAGTATTCATTCCTTCTCTCTGCTTCCAATAATCTGCAATTCTTCCAAACTCAAATCAAAGAATGCCTCCTACAAGAGGCTCTCCTTGTTCTGTCTAGCTGCCAGTAATTTTAACAGATGAGATTTATTAAAAGCTATGTAAACATTTCAACACTCTACACATGAAAAATAGTGTTAGTTATTATTATTATTATTATTATTATTATTAGGAATAATTGTAGGTCCCCTGAAAAATTGACTTCTACTAATTTTAATTTTATATATATATATATATATATATATATATGTATGTATATGTATATACACACATTCATATTGTCATGACCTATAGCATACAAATTCCCTGAGATCAAGAGGTGTTTAGATTATGACTGTCCCAGGAACCAGAACTTGGTAGAGGTTTACCAAAAGTTTGTTGATTGATTGGCTTGGTATCCAACAATCTGGTAATGAACTTTTTCAACTTTTGTAGATTTTGTAATGACAGACATATGGCAGTTAAGTGACTATGTAGAATTCTGTACTTGAAATCAGGAGAACTCAAGTACCTGAATTCAAATCTAGCCTTAAAGTCTTATTAACTGTGTGACCCTCAGCAAGTCCCTTAATCCTGTTTCCCTTACTTCCTCATTAATCAAATGAACTGGAGAAGGAAATGGTAAGCCAGTCCAAAATCTTTGCCTAAAAACTTCAAATGGAAACACAGAGTCAGACACAACTGAAATAACTCAATAACCATAATGATGCAGTCTTAGCTGGTTTGCTTATAGACAAAGAAAATTGGGAGACTCTGTCAGGGCTTTGATGGGGGAACTTTGTGGAATTCAGGACCTTGGAACTGTCTTTCCCAGTCATGAACCTCCATGCCCTACATCATTCTATCCTCTGCTCCCTCTGTATTCCATGTACTCTCTTCTACAAACAGTTTAAGAATTCATAAAATGCCTATGTCAAATAAAGGCCAGGAAGGCAAATCTGATTTATGTATGACCTGTCATCAATGCTGATATATCTACTGTAGGGTGGGCTCCCCCTTACATGGAGATCAACAAACAGTTCCTCTTAGCACAAAGCTCATTCCTTAGCCAGGGTGTGTAGCTCCACATTTTCCTCAACACTCACTCTCAATTTCTCTTCCATATACTGACTAAATTAACCTTTCTCTCTTTATATTCTTCACATTTTTTCCAAGTTTCCTTTATCCTTTTGGTCCTCATGCTACTACTTTCAAACCTAGACTTACTCTTAAGCTCCCAAATACTCAGCACAATTTCAATCAATCTCTTCTTTCATTGCACTCTTTCTTTCATCACACCCTAGCCACTTTCCATTCTCCAAAATCATCTAAGCAGATCAATGGTTAAAGTATTAGACTTAGAATCAGAAAGACCTGAAATCAAATCTGGTTTCACATATTTAATAACTTGCATCCCTAGGCAAGTTACTTAAATGGATGCCTCAATTTCCCCCTCTGTAAACCCAGAATAATACTAGCACCTCCCTCCCAAGGCTGTTTTGAAGAATAAACAAGATAATACTTGTAAAATGCCTTACAAGTCTAAGTCCTGAGATAACTGTGGTCTTTTGGGAGAATAACTGACAAGGGAGGGACTATGACTTCAGTTGAATATTGGATTTGGACCTGTCTTGTCCTTAGCTTACCACATTGTCATGTCACTGGAAACTAGGATGAGACATTGATGTTAAACTCAAATTGAGGTGCCCAGGAGTTAAATTCATAAAATAATTTTAGTCTCAAAATTCCAAAGTCAACAATCATTAAGGCAATATGACTTGGTGGATGGAGTACTGGACTTGGACACAGAAGGCCTGGTTTCTATTCCTCCCTCAGATAATTACTAGCTTTTTGACTTTAGTAATTTTGTGTGGTTTCATATGGAAAAACTCAAATACCACAGAAATAAATGCTAAAGTAATTGTTGGCAAGGTCTCCCTGCTACTACAAAGACTCAATGTAATAGCCATATATGGTTTCTAGATATAGTTATATATAAATATATCACGTAACATGAAAGGGAACAGAGTTCAGGGAATACAGTTGGCCTCCAAATCAGGAAGCACTGTGTTAAATTTCTATTTCTGATATAAAATACTGGCTGTGTGACAATAGGCAAATCACTTAATCTCTTAGTGTTCAAGGAACACAAAGACTATAAAAATACTGAAAAAGTGATTACCTTCATTGTTATGGGGACTTTACTCACTTAGGGATCCTTGGCCCAAGGAATTCACAAGTTCAGTCCCATCCTATCAATTCTCAGAGTCTCAGTTTCCTGATATGTAAAATAATGGTAATACATTATTTTGGTAATACAATGTGATGTGTAAAATAATGGTAATACAAATTAGTACCTCACAGGTTAAAGCAGCTGGGTAGACTAATGGATAGAACATAGGGGCTGGAGTCAGGAAGATGAGAGTTCAAATTTGAACTCAGAAACTTATTAGCTGTGTGACCCTGGGCAAGTCACTTGGAATTATTTGCCTTGTTTTCCTCATCTGTAAAAGGAGCAGAAGGAAATAGGAAAACACAGTAGTATTTTTGCCAAGAAAACCCCAAATGGGTTTGGACAAAGAATTGGATATAACTGAAAAATGAATGAGTGATTTGTAAATTTTAAATACTATGAATATATAATGTAATATAAAAGTGTGTGTGTGGGGGGAGAATCTGGACTTATATATTGAACAATTCAGTATATTTCCTCATGTCTGGAACAGTGGAGAGAGCATTGACCTTGGAGTCAGGAGGACAGGAGTTCCAATCCAGCCTCAGACACTTATTACCTGTGTGTCCTTGGGCAAGTCTCTTAACCCTGACTGCCTCCCATCTAGGACTATCTCTACTTGTCCTGATCCATATTTGGCCACTGGACCCAGATGGCTCCAGAGGAGAAAGAGGGACTGGTGACTTAGCACAGCCCCCTTCTCTCAAATATAATTTAGTTAACTGTCATGGCTTCACCTCCCTTATATCATGGTCTTCTTCAAGAATGAAGGACAAAGATCATCATCTGTCCTTAAGACAGATATATCAATGAATGATTGAATAAATATTTTTTTTTTTATTGTCAGCTCATTTGTAACTTAAAGAGTCTCACAGCAAGTTTGTATAAGAGATACAATGTAAACCCAAGTCTTCCTAACCCCTAGCCTAGCCTTCTATTCCCTCTGGCACATTACCTCTCATATTAATGTGATTTATTTTTATATTGTTATATTTTATATATATGCTAAATTGAGTTTTTTAATAGCAGGGAGACTTTGCCAACATTCATTTAGTCATATATCTATGTGGTAATAGGAGGGTTTTTGCCCTTTCAAACCACATTAAATAGTCATAATTATCCAAAGCAAAGGTTCCAATAATTATTGGACATACAGGTTATGAATTATAGGATAATCAACCAACCAAAGCAGTGGGTTTCATGGATAATTCAGCACCACTTGGAGACACTATTGCTAGCTAAAAACCTCATACTACTGATAAAGATAGGAAAGTCACTTTGGAACTAAAAGGCCATGTTGCTGAAGTAAGATATTAGAGACACACTTGGACTCATTTTCCTCATTTATAAACTGAGTTGGTATTTTCTAAATTTGAAGGACTAGGACTCTTTATATGGAAAGTATAAATTAGCTTAGTGTGCAAAGTTCATTTTTATTTGGTTAGTTCATTGGACTTTGAATCAGAACGAACTGAGTTCTTGGAAAAACCAGAAAGCCAATCAAAGAAAGAGGCCACCAGGTAGAGGATACTTCCATTGTGAGAAGTCCAGGAATAAAGGAAATGTCCAGAATAATGAATTTTATTTAGCATGGTAAAAAGTCTAGAGAATCAGGAATAGAACCTAGAGCAGAATGGTACAGGGATAGATGGGGAAAGGTTTTAAATACTAAACTGAGAAATTTGTATCTGACTTTAGAAGTAATAGGGAGACACAGAAATTTATTGAGTGAGGTGGTGTCATGAAACAAATTTTCTGCTCATCAGGAAAATAAATTTGGCAATTGTGTGGAGAATGAATTGTAGTGTGGAGAGAAGAGGAAGAGAGGCAAATTAGGGGACAATTGCTGCAACTACTTGATGACAGAGAAAGCAGTAATTGGGCATAATGAGGAAGGGCATTTTTTCCAGTGACGTTTGTAAAGTCATTGCTATGGTTTCCTGGGTCCCAATAGGATATTACTGGCTTGAGAGTCCAATTCTAGACTCAGGAGAATGGAGGTAAGGAGTTTACATTGTGGTAATGAATGAAAGGTACCTGTGAGTTTGTTGCAGATGAGACCCATGATTGGCTATCTTGGGACAGGTGACATATTCTCTGATTGGTGGACCATACATTCCTTGACTTTTTGCACCAATCCCAAACAGGTCAGTCTCTCATTTTAAAGACCCCTGACTATGAATCAATTGTAAAGTCTTCTGGCTTTTATGTGGCTGTTCAGTCACTTTTCAGTCATATCTTAACTTTGTCCAACATACTTGAATTGTTTGACATTTTCTTCTCCAACTCATTTTGCAGATGAGGAAACTAAGGCGGTCAGGGTAAAATGACTTGTTCAGTCATAGCTAGTAAATGTCTGAGAACAGATTTGAACTCAAGAAAAGGAGTTGTTCTTACTCCAGTCCTTATACTCTATCCACTGTGCCACAATCTGCCATAGTTTTTAAGCCCTTCATGATATGGCCCCAAATTTTCCAAGTACATTGAAAAGTATTCCTTTTAACAATCAGTAGGGTTCAGTCAAACTGATCATGTTTCTCTTCCTTATTTCTGACACTCTAGCTGTCTTTATATCTTTACACAGACCCTCTCCTATAACTAAAATTTCCTCCCTCTTCACCTCAGAAATTTTGATTTGCTTTCAAACTTCTTTTTCTAATACTTTAATAAGATTTTATATCTATCTATAAGTCATTATTTAGTCTTTGCCTGAAACTTTTGCTGAGAATGAACTTTCCAAGTCCTTTCCATCTACTTGAAGACACTTCAAATTGGTAGCATGTTTATTTATCTCGAACCTAAATCTACTTCTCTTTAACTTGCACCCATTTCTCATAGTTCTGTCTCTTGGAATATCACAGCCCCTATCTGCTGAAGTCCATTGACTAAAAGACTTCTTCCTGATAAGAACAGGCTAATAAATCCTTAGTCACCTCAAAGACCATGAACCATAATCCATAACTGTAAATCTCAAAAATATAGGCACAGTGAATTTCAAGTAAAATTATCTATTCATCATGAAGCTGAGAGGGAAGAAAGAGAAAGAAACAGGCAGACAGGCAGATATACAGATAAAGACAGAGAGAAAGAAACAGAGACAGATAGACAGAAATAAGCAGTCAACCAGATAGACAGCAACAGAAAAAGAGAAAGAGAGAAAGAAAGTAGGAAGGAAAGAAAGAAAGAAAGAAAGAAAGAAAGAGAGAAAGAAAGAAAGAAAGAAAGAAAGAAAGAAAGAAAGAAAGAAAGAAAGAGATAGAAAGGCAAAAGAGAGAAAGGAAGAGAGACAGGAAAAAAGAGAAACAGACAGAAAGAAGGAAAGACAAGGAAGGAAGGAAAGAAGGGAGGAAGCAAACAAGCAAGAAAGAATGAAAGAAAAGGAAAAAGAGAAGAAAAGGAAAGAAAAAGAAAAAAGACAAGAAAGAAAGAAAGAAAGAAAGAAAGAAAGAAAGAAAGAAAGAAAGAAAGAAAGAGAAAGGAGAGGTGGAGGGAGTGATGGAAGGAAGAAAGGGATAAAGGAAAGGAAGGAAGGAAGGAAGGAAGGAAGGAAGGAAGGAAGGAAGGAAGGAAGGAAGGAAGGAAGGAAGGAAGGAAGGAGAGAAACAGGAGAGACAGAAATCCAATATAGACTCAGTGGCTAAGTCTAGGATTATTGATCTATGGATTCCCTCTTGTTATTCTCCAGTATATTTTGTGGTATACTTCTTGACAGCAAACACTCATAATGCAATAAATATCAGCTTATCTTTATCAGGATCCCACACCCATTATAAATACAGACAGCAAATAAACTTTAAAGAAGCAGGAAACTCCTAAGGGTAACTGGCAATGTCAGTTTGCCAAATGGAAAAAAAAAAGGAGGGGAGTGGGAGAAAGGGCAGAGGAGATAAATTCATCAGCTCCCAGTAGCAAATTCACTAGATCCAGTAGGGAAAAACAGCAAAATTCCATCAAATGATTCTGTAACTGAGTCAGCAAGCCAGTCAAAGCTTATAATTATATATATTCAGTCTGGGATCTCAGCTCCTTTCAGTTTTAATGTGCTGACTCCCAGTGCTGGCCTGTGTCTGTCCTCCTGTCCTTTATTCAACTCCAAAGTTCCTAATGTCAGCTTTTGCCAACCACAATATTCAGTCTCTCCTTCCAACCAGGAAAAAACAAACAAATTAAAAAAAATACCCAACAACTATTCTTTGCTCCTTCCTTCTTTCTAATAAGGGACTACAATTGGATTTCCTTTGTTCTGATGTTGAACTCATATTCACTCTCCCTGGGAACCATCTTACTTTGGGTGGAAAATGGCTTGGATTCAAGGTTAACCCCCTTTTATCAGGGACAGGTAGCACTGGACCTGTGACCTGTTTAAAGCCCGTGACATCATTTGGTCAGAGTCTACCATGACAACCACAGGTGGGACTCCAAAGTCAATAAATCTAGGAGCTTTTTAGGGGGTGAATTAGTTAAATGTTGACCAACTTTATCAAGTGAATGACGTTATAAATATTCAAATGGTCCTTGGAAGAAAATTGGTTCCTCACCTCTGTCTTTTTTTTTTCAAGGCAAATGGGGTTACGTGGCTTGCCCAAGGCCACACAGCTAGGTAATTATTAATTGTCTGAGACCGGATTTGAACCCAGGTATTCCTGAATCCAGGGCCTGTGCTTTATCCACTATGCCACCTAGCCGCCCCTCACCTCTGTCTTATGGGAATCCTAAGCCTTCTCCCCTCCCACCCTCTTAGGTTCTGGCAAAAAATTCTACAGTTGTTAAGTGCCTCTGATAAAATCCATCCACCTTACTACCAAGATTTTCACGGGAGTGACCCAAAAACAAATAAAGTGCAGAAGCTAAATAATATAGTTCAAATTATTGTCAGGACAGCTAGGTGGCTCAATGGATAAATGTAACTGGTCACATACCTCCCTGTCTTTGAGTCTATATTTGCAAAGATAAATGTTCCTCAGAGTAGTAGGATTAGTAGAGGATCCTCTAGCTAATGGGTGGCCAACCTTTTAGCTCTTCTGGGCTGCACTGCCCAGCCAAAAACTTGTTAAGGGACACAGAGAATTTAATATTTATTTATGGCTACAATGTAATTTATATTACCAATGAATATTATAATAAAATGCAATAATATAATATGAATTTATTTTGAGGTCTAGATGCAGTCCTTGGGCCATGGGTTGGACATACTTTAGATAATTCTAAAAGATATACAACAGTGATAACTTTGGCCTTTATTCTCTGAAGGTCAGGTGCCTTCCATTTTTCCATCATTATTCTCTAGAATCCTTAGGTGGGGGCTGGATTCTTCTCTTTCATTGGGTTAAGTCCCTAAATAATTGCATATATCCCCCAATATAGGGGGTTCTAGAATTCTCATTTCATTTAACCACCTAATAATCAGAATAGTTTTTACAAAGACATCTGGATTTATAAAAAGGTATAGCAAGAACAGACATACACTTGCTCCAGAACTGAGTAGGGAAGAGGAGAATGAATAATCCTGACCACACCACTTCAGTCTCTGTTCATTAGCTTTCCACAATTTAACATAGTTCCTCTATTCCCCCACCTCCCCAGGGTCTCATCTCTGTTAAAGGGTTGAGCACATCTCTGAGCAATCAGAGGTGAGACTTGGCTCAAACTCACCTGGTTCTGGCTGGGGAACTTCACCCTCAGCACCTAGAACTGAGAAACCAAAAAATTACTGAATGATGTCACTTAATCACTTAATGAATGAATGAGATCAGTCCTGTATTGTACCAAAAGTATGTGTGTGTGAGAGAGAGAGAGACTGAGAGACAGAGAGATAGAGATAAAAAGAAAGAGAAAAAAAGAGAGACAGAGACAGAGAGAGGGAGAGACAGAGGCAGACACAGGAGAGAGACAGAGAGACAGAGACAGAGAACAGACAGAAAAATAGAGATCTTCATTCCACAAGATCTTTGGTTGTTAATCTAGAACTCTTTGGCCCTTTTTTTATCTGAGTAGAATTGTGACTTTCAGAAAATGACACCAGACTTATAGGTAGTGCCATATTCTCTCTAGGAAAGGACCCCAATTACACCACCTCTGAGGGTTTCTTCATTGAGGAGGACATTTTCAACACCATATGGAAGTCCTCCCCTGGTTATCCTTCTATCTTTATAATTAACAGAATTGATTCATGGTCCCCTGTCCACAAAAGGGGAGAATAAATCCCATTATGGGTTATTTTTGAAGTGAAACTGACTACATTGAAAAGGGTTGTCTTTCTTGTAATTAAATATTGTCATTTTGCTACAGTCAAACACACAGTAACACAACTAGTAATTGGCCTTACAAAAGTTTGGGTAGTCAGCAATTACCTAACTTTATAGTTATTTACACATTCTGACAGAATGTGGGGAGGAAGGTATCATTAAAGTATATTTTACTTGAAAAATGAATATTAAAAAGAATAGCCTGAGAAGCATGAAGGATGATTCCTAATTGAGCAGAGCTCCTTCTAGGTCTGGATCACACCTGACTTAGCCACATGGTGTTATGGTACCTCTATGTCCATATAAATATAGCAGCAATTTCAGAGCTCTCTTCATGTGATGTCTTGTGTCCCAAACTCTGATCTTTCTCCCAGAGGCTTGACATCCCCCTCCACTCAATGGGCCAGAATGGCAGGTTTTAGTTGGGTTCAGATTGAGGTTTGAACCTGTGTGTTCCCAATTGGGAGCTACAAGGTGGCCCAGGGATAGAGTGACAGATATAAAATCAGTACAACTCAACTCTCTGACCTAGCTGTTTGATCTTGGATAAGTCACTTAAACTCTGTTTGCCTCAGTTTCTTCCTCTGTAAAATGAACAGAAGTTAAAGGCAAGCCTCTTCAGCATCTTTGCCCAGAAAACCTCAAAGAGGTTATGAAGAGTCATAAATGACTCAACAACTTCTCAGTTGAAGTATCACAATTTCCCCCTTTGACTTTGAAGAGTACTTTTCTTCAAGCTGCTGTTCAGATTCCATCTTCTGCAGGAGCCTTTTCTAGATTCTGTACAACGCTCGGTGCTCTCTCTCCAACTGTCTTATAGTTTATTACTATATAATATCTATAGTCCACTCACAGAGACATATTTACAATATGCATAACATATTCAGACTAGTACATGTCTGCATAGACACACATACATACTCACACACATATAAATATATAATATAGAATATGAGCTCTCTTCCTCCAAGTAGACTAATTCAAAAATTTCAAAATTCAAAGTCAGGAAGAGGCCAGAGAAGCCTATCTTTACAGTCAGTCAACAAAGAAGAAGAAGACTGAGGCGGATTTCCCATTAATATAATTGGAACTGCCTGCTCAGGATGGATTTGTGGAGATATCATCTTCCCAAAGTGTCTCTGGTGTAATGTGTGAAATTTCTTTAAAGAATAATATTTAAAGAATATTTAAAGAACCTTAGGAAAATTACTTAAAAATAAATGAATTAAAAATAAAAATTAAAGTTATCTCTTAAAGAATATTTAAAGAACTTTGAAGAATATTTGATAATTAAAAGTTTTTCAGAAATAAAAAATAGAAATAGATTATTATATAAAATATAAAATTGAAACTCTATCTATATGGTATATTATTATATAAATAGTCTATCTCTATTTCTTTTTATATACCATGAACTTCAAACCTGGGACATATTACTCTCCCAAATGGTAGGGAGGATGATGATTTGAAAATTTTGCCTGTGTGAGGGCTGGACTTGGTAGAAGGGAGGAAGAAGAAAATCCCCCTCTGTGGTATGCATTTTATAAATATTATCTCATTTGATAATATGATAACAACTTTTAGAGAACTCTCTACCATCCTTCAAAAGAGAACACATAGTTTTAGATGTCCTTGTGGATCAATTCAATTACACAATGAGAGACTTTGGAAGGCCAACACAGGGAAAGAAAGCTGACTCTTTAACATTTCTACATTATCTTTCTAGAAATTTGGGAGAATTTTCATGGAGTAAGACTGGAATCTTTCCTGGAAAGATGAGATATCTCATTCCCAGTATGAGAATTTGTTATTTTTTTTGTTATTTGGTATTTTTATGTACATTCTAATCTGTACAACTTCTCTGATTTCTATTAATTATTGGCTTGGAACAATGACTTGAATTTCTATCCACTAATCAAGATATTCTTGAGTGTAACTAGAATTTGGTGGGGAGGACCCAAACCTGGATAGATAGATAGATAGATAGATAGATAGATAGATAGATAGATATAGATGTGGATGTGGATGTGGATGTGGACATGGACATGGACATGGACATGGACATGGACATGGACATATATATATATATATATATATATATATATATATATATATATATGTATATATACATTCCTTTTAAAAGACAGAGACCAAGAAGCTAGTATGTTAAACTTAAAAATTGTGCTGATATTGAGGGAAACAAATAGATGAAATTCTGGCATGGCAGCATTGTATAGAACAATGAGTTTGGAATCAGCAAGATTCACCTCTCCCTGAATTCAAATATGGGCTCAGACACTTAGTAGCTCTGTGACCCTGGGTGTTCCTCATTTATAAAATGAGCTGGAGAAAGGAATGGCAAACCACTCTAGTGTCTTTGGTGAGAAAAATCTCCCAAAAGGTGGTCATAGTTAGGATTGACTGGACAACAAACCCACTTTCATGGCAGAAGAAAGATATCAACATTTTCCAACTCCCCTACAAGGAGAAAAATTCAGTTTCTAGCTAAACAAAGATCATTGTTTCACCATATGTTCTTTTAAAAATTTAATTCTTCCTTGGAGAAACTGGGTAAGAATCCAACGATATTATACATGGTTCCCCATCAGTTGAATTTAACAACTTAAATGGAGATTTACACATAACATACATGGGCAATACACATTATGTGAACTTAACCACAATGCTCATTTTATGTATATTTTCCATGTATTTGTCAATTATTAAAATGTGTGTTTCCTGAGAGGTGGGATTGGTTCATTCTTTTGTTTGTATCCTAATTTAACATCTAAATAAATAGACTGATTTTCTATCCAGAGGACTAACTAATTGGTAACAAACACATTGACAAGATGCTTCAAAAAGATTTCTGTAAATTAGGAATAGCAAGATCTAATTGAAGGATCAACATTGAAAAGGTCTTGTAAACTGTTAAAGGTCTGTAAACATTAAAAATATAGGGTTAAGATAAAATGACAGAAAATAGAGGCTACCTATAATAAGTAAATCTCAGGGAATTTATCTTTAGCCTATAAATTGAGACCATCTGTTCATGATCCCTCTGAAGGGAGGGAGACTCAGGAATATTTATCCAAAAACAAAGAGTGAAAATCAACTTTGTAGGTAATCTGAGGATGAAGGTTGCACAATCTTAAATTGCCTAATTGCTCTTCAAAGACTATTATTTTCATTGAAATTATTATCTCTTCTTGGACTTTAAGCCTCATGAGGGCAAGGCAAGTCTTCTAATTAACTTCAGGGGAGATAGTCTATGACTTTTTACCTACTGTGAAGGGAAGTTTGAACATTGTTTAAAGGAAATCAACCTTTAAACCAGAAATATAGTTTTGAAAACCCTATTATAATTATTATTTATCATATTTTGATAGTCTAAAATATAAAATCTCACATGAGTTTAAAACATAAATCACAAAAGTACACTATGAGGGTTTTCAATTGTATAAAAGCTCTTTATGGATTGCATAAAGACTTCTTAGGCATAGAGAAACTTTTAAAAGTTTGAAACTGAACTAGACTCAGAAATCTAGAGGGATGGAACTAAGAGGGTTTTCATTGTGAAGCAGGTTGAAAGACAACAAGAGATCAGCAACCAATGGACCACTAATGTTTACAAGAAAGTTTAAACTTTAAAAAGAAACCATGGGAGCCTAATTGTCTCTGTCTAGTTAGAAACTGCATTTTCCTATAGGGACATGACCCTGTTGTTTGTCCTTCATTTTTGAAGAGGATCATGCCATGGGGAAGGTCATGCCATTGCTTGCAAGTGAATTGAATTTAAGTGAGGGAGAACTATGAAAAGTCACTAGCTTCACTTTCTCCTTGGGAACTGTTAGTGTTCTGTGGCAAGATACAGATCAGGACAACTGGAGATGGCTCAGGATGCACAGGGATCCCTTGGCCTTTTGTAAGCTTAGGGTTTAAGTATGACTGAGTAACATTCTTTCAGTGAGTAAGATTTGGTAAGAAATGAGGCAAATAATGGCCTCTTTTACTTAGTGCAAAAAACAATCCATCTGGGAGGGGAAGACACTTAAGTTTTCTGGCCAAAATAGAAACAACTGCTATTGGATCTACAAGACAGCTGGATCTATTCCATGCTAACTGAGACTCGAGTACAGGAGGACATGTGGTGTTTGTTAGCATATTGGTGTGTAGTTCATTGTTACAGTTCAGTGAAATGATTGATGGATTTGGAATCAGAGAATTTGGAATCAAACCTCATCTCTGCCACTGTAACACTCTTGGGCAAATGATTTCACCTTTCTGGGTCTCAATTTCTTTATTTCTAAAATTGGAAGATTGGAGTAGATGACGTTCATTTCAACCTTAAAATATAAGCCTTTCAAGTCTCAATGAGAGTGATCAGAGTTGAGGTGGGTTAAGGTACACCTTGAATCTCTCCCTTGGTGGATCAGACTTTCCCCCAAAAGCTGTAATAATAATAATTGTAATAACAGTTAGCATTTCATTGTTGCAAAATACTCTCTTCTAATCTCCATAGCAGCTTTATGAGGTATACATTTTATGGAAAAGAAAATTGAAGTCAAAAAAGATTTTGTCCCTATCACACAACCTTTAAGGATCAGAAGCAAAACCTAAACTCAGATCTCAATTATTCTTCATTAAACTTGACTTTGGAGGTGGGAAGATGGGAAAAGAGTTGATGAATTCATATGAAAAATATTCTTGAGTGTCCTTGTGAACGAGAGGAAGGAACTAGTCATGTTTACCTGAGAGAAAGGAAAACTCAGTGGGGAAGGAAAGGGGAGGGGTATGATAGAGGTCTTCTTGTGTCATGTGATAAAGGGGTTAGATTTTTGGCATTTGAACCCAGAAAGAGGAGCTAAGAGTATACAGTCAGTGTCTATACTATAGTGGGAAACAGATTGGAAGCCAAAAAGAGGTGGATTCAAATCTTTCCTCAGATACTTGTTAACTGTGTAACTTGAACAAGTCATCTACCTGCTTTTAGCCTGTTTCTCTATTTGTAAAATGAGAGAATTGCATGGATGAACTCTAAAGTCCCTTCCAGGACTGAGTCTATGATGTTGAGTCCAATTTAGGTTTGCTATCAGGAAAATGTTCCTAACTATGAAGACTGTTCAAAATTAGAATAAGCAAACTCACGGTGTGGAAGGGATTCTCCTTAAAGGGGTTTCAAAAGCAGAGACTGGATGGACATTTGTCAGATATCTTATAGTGAGAATTTACTTGTTGATATGTTCTAGTCAATTTTTTTCTCAGGATGAGTTGTAGTCAGGAAGATCTGAGTTCAAATCCAGTCTCAGACAGTTGGGCAGCTCACTTAACTTCTGTTTACCTTAATTCACTAGAGAACAGAATGACAAATCACTCCAGGATTTTATCAAGAAAACCTCATTAACTGTATAATCCAAAGACTTACTTCACTGAACAACAGAACAGCAACTTGGGTTGCAACAGGTGTCTACTGAGTCCCTTTCAACTTTGAAACTCAACTTGTGATGTAGAAAAAGGGGGGAAAAACCCAACTCATTTCATCTAATTCCCACATTTGGCTAAAACTGATCAAAGTTTACCTTTTTCTCATTCCCAGAACAGTATATTGTCTGGGTCTGACCAAAATTTTTACTTCCAGTCTCTGGTTATTTTATATATCTCTCAAACTCTCTTCTCCCAAATTCCCAGGCTTTCTTTATGCACTTTTGCCACTTATGCAAAACAACAACTTGAGAAACTGAGAGAAACTTGCAACCTAGTCCTATTCTCTGCCTTACTACCTCATATAACTCCTTTTCCCACCCCCCACCCCTTTGGGTACCCCCATCCCTTGCTGTGTGACACTCCTATCTGCAACACACTTGACCTCATTAAAGACCTTTATTTTGGTGTACTGGGGGCTGTTTTCATTTGTATTCAAATTGACACATCCTAAACTGTATTAATAGAATCTAGTATCAAGTAGGTGATAGTGTTTTTGTCACCTGCCTAGATTTTAGGAAAGATCTTATTCAAATTGGTCCCATGGAAGTTTAGCTTACATTTCAGAGCTCAGAGTTCACAAAAGATGTACTTCGAGCAGGAGAAAAATATCCAACAAGAATATTTATTGATTAATTAGCCATGTGGCCTTGGGCAAGCCACTTAACCCTGTTGCCTTGAAAAATCTAAAAAAAAAAAAAAAAGAATATTTATTGGTGATATTATTGAACTGTAGCAAGAGGATTTGTAATTTGAGTAAGCATTGCACCTAAATGATATATGCCCTAGGTTGAGAAGGAAGTCTTAATATCTAGAAATGTTGAGTGTTTATGGTAGACTTGCTACCATTTTGCCATTAAATGAAATTGCATTATTGAACATGATGAAACAATGCCTTAATTCAGTTTCCTTCAGCAAACAATTAACTATTAGTTTATAATTACCACTGTTTGATTCCTTTTAAGGAATTCCATCTGCCAAGGTTTATTTCAATGTTGAATTGTGTTTCAAATGCAATGTTCTTATTAAATCTTGAACTTCTTACAGTAAAATAAAACTTACTAGATCACCAGTACAATGTGTCTGGAAGGATTGGGTTGCTGGCAGAAATTCACATGCCACCAAACTAAAACTATTGAATAATAGAAGACATATGGCAAAAAGATTGGGAGGAACAAATTTGGATAAAATGTCCTCTAGATTCCCATGGAACCCTTACATCCCCTCTCCTGCCTGTCATGGAATCTTATATTTGGAAAGGATTCCAGAGATCATCTGTCCCACTTCTACCTAAAAAGTAATCCTAGCCAAAACATCTCAACATGAAGTCCTTAGTCCTTCCCAAGACAATTCCTTCCATTTTTGGATAGCACTGATCATTAGAAAAAAAAATTGTTACTGTCAAGCCTTAAATCATTTCTCTGAAACTTTCACAAATACTTCTAGTTTTTGTCCTAGAAACCAAATAAGGAAAATCTAATTTTTTCTCTGTTTATCCATCAAATACTCAATGACAGCTGTCATATCCCCTCCTGTCTTCTCTTCTTTGCACTCTGGATTCTCAAACACTTTCGATTTACTCTTAAGTAATCATTTGTTATGCTGCTTTCTTACTATTCATTGCTGGTGACCAGTTTTTTCCTCCACTGATCCTGTATGTTATGGTTGCTGATCCAGAGAAAAAACAAAACATGGACTTTGTATTAATATTAAGGATGAAGAGAAAGGAAGAGGCAAAAAGTGGATAGAAGTTTTGAAATGTTGTCGTTGTTGTTTTGGGAGGAGGACACCCTGTCAGAAGGCAGGTACAATTGACACTGGTATACTGGAATATCAAAAATCCTGGGAAAGTAATTTCATAAAACATGAAGAAAGGTAAATATCTCCCTTTGAACTACTCTAAGTACTTTGAAGAATAGGGATGTTTGCTTTTTGAACTGGATCTATGATTTCATTGACATATTAAAAACCTTCAGTGAATAAATACGCTCTACCAATGCATATTTGTACATTTCACTACTTATAGTATAGGATACTCAATGAAATAGGTAGTATATCTGATTAGAGATAAGACTTGAACACAACTCAATGAACTATACCATGTTTTCTCTTTCCTATATAATTTCATCAAATTAAACTTTGTAAAAGGCAGCTAGATGAAGCTATGGTGGATAGAATGCAGAACCTGGAATCATGAGGACTCATCTTGAGTTCAAATCTGGCCTCAGCCATTTATTAGATGTGTGGGCCTGGATACGGCTTAGTTACCTTGGTTTCCTCATCTGTCAAATGAGCTGGAGACGGACATGGCAAACCACTCCAGTATCTTTACCAAGATAACCCCAAACTGGGTCATGAGGAATCAGATTTGACTGAACTTGAGCAAAGTCAATATGAAACCTTAGAGATGTATTTGATTTTGAAGTTTCTTGTTCCTCTTCAGTAAAATCAGAGGGGTCCAGGTACTACCTAAGAAAATAGGTATAGAAGTTTATCTTGTTGTTCAAATAAAGGTGATGATTTGTACTTCAGCATAATATATCAACATAGTGACTACAAATACTCCAAAACATGATTGATAAAACTTTCTGATAAGGTGAAGGGTTCCATAAAAAACAGCCTTTACATGTTTGCTCTCTTTTGCAAAAGTAGGACCCCCTGTATACTCATAAATACAAGTCAATAAACTGAAGCAGTTTATTGAAGCATCCATTATTGTAATGGATGGAGGGCTTACCTTGGATCAGAAGGGTATGAGTTCAAATCTTGGCCAACACATACAGTGACTGCAAAATGCTCAGTCAGTTGAGAGTCCCAGAGTTTTGAGAGTCTCAGGTTACTCTAAGTCCATAAGTCATAGAAGTATTGTTCCTTCTACCCATTCAAACAGCTAGAAGTTGTCAGTTGTTAATTATATTATTGCTGAGATTGACTGAATATAGGAACATTCACAACAATGCACTCTGTCAGTTTATTGATGATCCCCATGATTCCCATCATCTTGCCCAGTTCCCTAGCTAAGAAGATGACTTTTTGACATTCTGCCAGAAAGATTGGCAACCTACAGGTGGGTGCTAAGTCCAAATTTCACATCCATAAGTAAGATTTTAATAAATATGTATTGACTTGACAATTTTTGGACACACCATAAATATAAATACCTTTTACCTGATAAAACCCTTTCTTAAATATGACATATCACAACATAATAAACATTTTAAAGAATTTTAAAGAATAGTTCAAAGAACTTATAGACATGAATCATAAGCATAAAATAATGAATAATTCAAATAAAAATGAGAAATGTGGGAGATTCTTTAATGAATATATCTCAATATATTCTCAATATATCTCAAAAGAAGCCTCTGATAACTGAAATCAAGCAAGATATAAAACAGAGAGACAAGATATTCACATTTGTATTGAAGATGTCATGAATAGAGATCAAATGGAAAATGGTTATTCTCTACAAAATGTGATCCTACATCTGTTTGATATAAGCTACTGGGCTGATTTCCCAAATCCAAGAATATGAAAAGGCTTCCAATTCTCCCTGATTACAGAGAGAGAGAGAGAGACAGAGACAGAGACAGAGACACAGACACAGACACAGACACAGAGACAGAGACAGAGACAGAGACAGATAGACAAACAAAGACAGAGAGACAGAGATAGAGAGGGAGACAGACAGAGAGACAGAGAGAAGACAGAGACAGAGAGACAGAAAGAGAAAGAGAAGAGAGAGAGAGAAAGACAGAAATGGAGAGATAGAGAGGGTCATAGATAGAGACTGAAAGAGACACAGAGGAAAAAGAAAGACAGCAAGTCAGAGAGACAGAGACAGACTCCGAGACAGGGAAAGACGGAGAATAACAGAAAAACAGAGAAAAAGAGAATTTTGGAGTAGAACCAAGATGGTGACCTGAAACTAGGAAATTCCTGAAGCTTCACCCAAAGCAACTTCAAATTTAGCCATCAAAGGGATCCTAAAGTGACAGAATTCACCAAAAACAGTGAAACAATTTTTTAGCAAGATGTCTTGGAGAAACTTCAGGAAAAGTTGTCTCATGGGTAAAAGGGGAATATAGCCCATTATAGGTGGGAAGTTGACAAGTCTCTTTTTATCAGAGGCTTATAGTCACAGCACAACCTAGGTCCCATTGCAGTTCTGGTCTGAATGCAACAGGTCAACAATGCAGGTCACTATACCAGCTTGGAGAGCAGGGTTTCAAGCCCTGGAATGCTGTGGTGTTGGGCTGTCCTAGTGCAGGGAGTAAATCAAGAACACCAGAAATGCCTAAGGGACCAGACCCCTGGATCTAGCAAAAAAAATGCAAATCATTGACAGATACTATTCTGATAGTGATGATAAAAAAAAGTCATCCAAGAAAAGCAATGCAATAACAAAAGACCTACATATGAAACCTCAAAGCAGTTGATGAATTGATTTCAAATCCAAAAAAAAGATGTCTTGCAAGAGTTCAAAAATGATTTTAAAAACCAAAGAAAAAAGGAAGAAGAAAAATGGAGAAAAGAATTGTGATTCATGTGGAATTATGAAAAATTGAATAAAACAATCATTTTAAAAGTAAAATTGACCAGCTAGAAAATAAAATTGATCAACTAGAAAAATAAGAAACTCATCTAAAAGAAAAATTGACCAACTGGAAAAGGAAACCAAAAAAAGCTAACTGAAGAAAATAAAACCCTTAAATCTAGAATTGGGCAAGTAGAAATGAATGACTCTATGAGACACTAAGATTCCATCAAACAAAACCAAAAGATTGAAAAATAAAAGAAATGTAAAAAATACTTAAGAAAAATGACCAACCTAGGAAATAGATCTAAAAGAGATAATTTACAAAAAATTGGTGTACCTGAAAGCCACAATTAGAAAAATATCATGCAGAAAAATATCGTGTAGGAAAATATCATGGAAAACTACCCTAATATCCTAGAACAAGAAGAAAAAATGGTCCTTGAAGGAATCCATTGATCACCCCCAGAAAGAGATTCCAAAATAAAAACTCCAAAAATATTTTAGCCAAATTTCGGGAATTTTCAGCTAAAGGAGAAAATATTGAAAGCAGCAAAAAAAGTAATTTAATTACCAGGGAACCACAGTCAGAATAATATAGGCCTTATCATGCTCAACATTAAAAGATCAGAGGGCCTGAAATATGATATTCTAAAGAGCAAAGGACTTTGAATTTCAACAAAGAATCACCTACCCTGCAAAATTTAACTTATTTTTAAAGGGAAAAGATGGATTTTTCAAAGAAATAGATTATACCCATATTTATTTTCCTTCTGTCTGAACAATATGTATTTAAATATACATCCATAGAGCAATTTACAATTTAATGGGGGAAAGACAACACACAAAAAGAAACTTAAAAAATGAAGCAAGGAGAAGGTACCTTACATAATGGTGCTTTGGAAATGCCCAAAGGAGTGCGTTAGGGAAGACACGAAGAAATGGCTAGCTTGTGGGGCAACTAGGTGGCGCAGTGGATAAAGCACTGGCCCTGGAGTCAGGAGTACCTGAGTTCAAATCCGGCCTCAGACACTTAATAATTATCTAGCTGTGTGGGCCTTGAGCAAGCCACTTAACCCCATTACCTTGCAAAAACTAAAAACTAAAAAGAAAAAAAGTGAAAAGAAGTGGCTAGTCTGGGAAACCTTTGTAATTAAGGATTCAGGGAGGAGTTCTTTATTCTGCCCCTGTAGAATGGACAATGTACTTGGCACAGAATTTAATAGGAAGAATTCTTCTAGATGGACTGTCCTTGAGAAATTGCTCAATGCTTCTAATTATCCCTAGGTCTTTTTCCTATTCAAAATTCTATTTAAAAATGTTCTCCTAGTGAATCTTGAAAACTATGACTGAAACCTTCAGTTGTAGATGATACAATCACAAAGAAAAGATTTCAGTGGAACACTAGCTATTTCCATTTAGAATCTATGTGCAAAAAGTGAGCTAAAATTGATCTTCTAGCAATTATATGATAGGAAAAAGGAGTCAGTCTGGTATTTTAAGCAGAATCAGTCATTAAATATTTATTGAATACCCTCTATTGACTAGATAATTTGCTAGGTAGTAGGGATACAAATAAGACAGAAAAAAGACAATCTGTACCATCAAGGAGCTAACAATCTAGTAAGGGATGTCATCATATAAAAAAATTGAAAAGGGGTGAGGAAGATGTATTCAACTTGGGCTATAGTGGAACAGTCATAGAAATCTCAGAGCAGTGCAGTTGAGTAAGAAATGAGAAGATATCTGAATGATTTACATCCTTAAATGAAAGTTTTGGAGTCAGAGAGATAGAGGGAAGTGGCGGGTGAAGGACCAAGGTCTTGTAGGATGATAGGGTTTTTCCCCCAATAATTTTTTTCTTAGGATATGGTGGAAAAATCAGAGATGTCCCAAAATAATGCAACCAAATAAGAATAGAGATGTCTGAAATGAATTACCTCCCTACCTGAGGAGTTCATTGAGTTCATTGCTCCATTTTCTATCAGAGGGTTAGCAATGAGGTAAAGTATCAAGATTGATAAACTGAATGAGGCATCACAGACACTTGTTGACTAATGAATACATTGAATATTGCCAGAATGATGAATGCATTGAGTATTCCCAGAAAGGCAGGAAAAATCTCCAAAGAAGTCTAGATCCTCAAGAATCTTTAAGATATGGGGCGACTAGGTAGGGAAGTGGATAAAGCACTGGGCCTGGATTCAGGATTACCTGAGTTCAAATCCAGTCTCAGACACTTAATAATTACCTAGCTGTGTGGCCTTGGGCAAGCCACTTAACCCCATTTGCCTTACAAAAAAAAAAACTAAAAAAAAAAGAATCTTTAAGATAGTGGCAGCTAGGTGGTGCAATGGATAAAGCACTGACCCTGGAGTCAGGAGTACCTGAGTTCAAATCTGGCTTCACCCACTTAATAATTACCAAGCTGTGTGGCCTCGGGCAAGCCACTTAATCCCATTTGCCTTGTAAAAAGCCTAAAAAAAAGAATCTATAAGATAACCATGGTCAAGAATCAAACAGGATGAGAAAAATATTGAAGAATTCTATCCTAGACTGATATCAGTAATGTTGCTTCTCTGGGAATCAGACTACTTGAGTTTCTTTATATTTGTATATGGGGCAATTTTATAAGGTAGATAGAAAATTGCCCTTGGAATCCATAAGATCTGGATGACCCTGGGTAGTCATTCCCTTAACTGATTAATATTCTAAGCAACCCTGTCAGAAATGAAATTGGAGAGAATAAGCCAATCTCACTGAGAGAGGGATGTTTTTCTTCTAAGAATTCCCTGACCCTGTGAAAACGCAGGTCCAGTTCCTATTCTTGCTTGTATTTGTGCAAAAACCACTATTTCCATGAGAAAACAACTGGTGAATTGTAACCAAAATAATCTTATTGTTATGAAATTAAATTCCCATTCAGAAATATGAAGATACTTACATATGGTGGCTGGCCTTGACGGTCTTCTTTTTAATACAAATTGGGGGGACTTACCTCCAAACTTGCCTAATTCAGCAATGTAGAATTAACTAATTTTCTTAATAGTTAACATATCAATGAATGCTTCTTCAGACTGAAGATTATAATTGAGGAAGGGTTTAGGGAAGCCCATTAGGTCCAAGGGGATAGGAATTATGTATAATGAGTAGGGAATTATCTTCAAAAGTACACAGAGTGCTGGCAGAAAGCCTTCTCTGTCCCCCCTTTCCAACTCTGCTAATCACTGATATTTATGGCATACAATCATCATATCAACAGTTTAACAAGATTCTCGGGGAGTTGTTCATTTCTATTTCACAATTAAATTTTTTCTAAAGAAAAATCACTTTGAGGCCTAAATATATGATGTGATTTTGTATAATAATTGAATTTAAACATCTGGCAATTTCCTGCTGCCCTTGAAAAATCTCTTCCATGGGGAGCAACTAAGTGGTACAATGGATAGAGCACTGGCCCTGGAGTCAGGAGGACCTGAGTTCAAATTTGACCTTGGACAATAATTATCTAGCTGTGTGGCCTTGGGCAAGCTACTTAACCCCACTGCTTTGGAAAAACCTAAAAAAAACCTCTTCCATATACTTGGATACAAAAAGAAAACCAGACACAACGAAAGATTTCCTCTTAACCCTACAAAACCCCAAAATATATTGCTATTATCAGAAGATTATGACCTAGAAGGACCTGAAACCCCTTTAGTACAAATAATTCTATCATTTTCCAGATGAGAAATTGCTTTCAATCTCTTTTTTCCTATTCTTGCTACTTCTTTTCCCTCAGTTTCCTCCAAATTGGTCTCTTTTAAGTAGGTACTTCTCAATATTATGAGAACAACTTCCAGATGAGAATACCTTTAGACAGCTCTTGGAGAAGAAGGGAGAATACAATTGACAAATTCTCTCTTTAAGTTTAGTCCAGCACTAGGAAATATTTATATCAAATAAATGTGTCTTATTATTAGCAAAAATGCAACTTTTTCCATTTTTTTTGGCAAGGCAATGGGGTTAAGTGGCTTGCCCAAGGCCACACAGCTAGGTAATTATTAAGTGTCGGAGGCCAAATTTGAACTCAGGTCCTCCTGACTCCAGGGCCAGTGCTCTATCCACTGTGCCACCTAGCAACCCCACTTATTTGCATTTTAAAGAAGATTGGAGAGCACTGATTTATTAAATAAGAGCAACAATTAAATGGTGACATCATCATGAAAATAAAATTTTTTGTATTCTATAAATGATATAAATATATTTAACATATATTCATATTTCAACAAATAAAGGAAATTTTAGCTAGTGACTTTTCTATATGAAATAGTAGATAAAGTTCTAGCAAAGGAATATGAGCAGAATTGTTTTGACAGGAGGAGAACAAGGAGAGAACAATGTCAGAAGATCTAGAAAGAAGATTCTAGTCAGGAGAAGAGGCTGGTTATGAGTGACAAAGATGGCAGAGAGATTAAACAGGATGAGAACCAAGAATCATAATAATTTAGAAATTTAGTAAGAAATCTTTCATAACTTCATAGAAGGCAATTTCATTAGAATATTGAAGTCAGAAGCTAGACTACAGAAGTTTAGAATTGAGTTAGAGGAGAGGACATGAAAGCACTGATCATAGTCTACTTAATCAAGCGATTTATCCAGGAAAAAGAGAGAAATGTGATAATGCTACATGGGGATGGTCAGATAAACTGAGGGTTGTTTTGAAGATGGAAGGAGATAGATATATTTGTAGACAGGGTAGAAGTAACAAATAGAGAAAGAGAGATTGAAATAGGTGAGAAAGCAGAGATGATAGAGGGAGCATTTGCTAAAGAGGATAGCAGTACCACCACTAGACCTATTTCTGAAGATGATTAAGGAAAAAGGAAAAGAACACATATAGATTAAATTATCAATAACAGCTCTTTTTGTAGTGGAAAAAAATTGGAAATTTCAGGGATCCCCATCAATTGAGGATTGGCTGAACAAGTAGTGGTAAATAGTTGTGATGGAATGGTATTGTATTATAAGAAATGATGAGCTAGATTATCTTAGAAAAACATGGATAGACAAATATTAAATAATAAAGAGTGAAATGAGCAGAACCAAGAGTACAATGGATGTATTAACAGCAATGATCTCTAAGTTGGTTGTTGACTCAGTGTCCTGATTGGCCCTTGCTTCTACACCAGGTTTTTAACACATACACATATGTATTAAGATAATACATCCCATTTTGGATGCTCTTTCTCTGAACTAGCCCATGCTTCAACTTTACATACCAATTAACCATCCAGCTAGGTCTTATCACTATTTATTTGGCATTATACAAGTACTCTTCTATGTTTTCCATCTTTCCAAACAACCTGTTCCCCATTCCATTATATGTGTAATCTCCTCTTAGAATGTAAACTCCTTTAAGCAAAGCATATCCTCTTTCTGAAAAAAATGTATTTTAAATACTTAGAAGCAAAGATAGCAATATAGTAAGAGTTGAATAAAGAGTTTTTCATTCATACATTCATTCATCTTTTCTTCATGGATACATTTGATCAATCTAATTATCTAGCATTTGATCTGTTTCTTCCCTGTTCCTTCCTTCCTTTCCTTCCTTCCTTCCTTCCTTCCTTCCTTCCTTCCTTCCTTCCTTCCCTCCTTTCCTTCCTTCCTTCCTTCCTTCCTTCCTTCCTTCCTTCCTTCCTTCCTTCCTTCCTTCCTTCCTTCCTTCCTTCTTTCCTTTTTTCTCTCTTCCTTTCAATTTATATTGTTGCTCCCATTGTATATATTGTTTTCCTGGTTCTCTTTACTTCACTTTGTATCCATTCATATGTTTGCTCATGTATTTTTCTAATTATCACATATTCATGTTGTCTATATTATATAGTTCATTATATTCACAGACCACAATTTGTTTGGGCATTCAGTAAGCCAGTCAATAAGTCAATAAACCTATATGAGGCACAAAGTTCTATGTTAAGCTTTTAGGTTATAAAGAAAGTGCAAAGGCAGTTCTTGCTTTCATAGAGTGCACAGACTAATGGGAGAGACAACCTTCAAACAAACAAGATACCTACAGTTTAAATAAATAATCAATAGAGAGAAGACACTAGAATTAAGGAGGCTCAGGAAAGGTTTTCTGTGGAAGGAGAGATTTTCACTGGGACTTAAAGGAAGTTAGAGAATCCAGAAGACAGATATGAGAGGAGGGGGGCATTTTAGGTAAGAAGAACAGTGAAATCCCAGAGTCAATAGATAAGACTATCTTTTCATGCAACAGTAAGGAGACCAGTGTCATTTTACCACAATGTATATAGTAGGGAATAAGGTATAAGAAAAATGAAAAAGTGGGGAGAAGGCATGTTGTGAAAGATTTTGAATACCAAACAATGGAGGGGTGTGATGGGATGATAGCTAACAGGAATGCAGGTTTTTTTAAGGATGGGGAGAAACTGATGTGTTTTTAGGTAATAAGGAATTAACCAATAGACAAGGAGAAACTGAAAATAAATGGTGATGCTAGGGAGAGCAATATGCCAGGAAGGACATGAAGGGATTTTGTTCATCTAATCTTGTTCATGCAGAGTGGTTTGCTTTAGCAAGAAGGCCCAACACATTCTAGCTTATTTCTACAAATAATGATGCTATATGCAAATAACTATAATAAATGTTTCATTTCTAAAATATATAGTGAACTGATTCCGGTTTATAAAGATGTGTCACTCCCCAATTAATATAAGTAATCAACAGATATGGATAGGTAGTTTCGAGTGAAGTAAATTCAAATTTTCATTAGATTTCTGAAAAAAATGCTCTAAATTACTAATAATTAAAGGAAAAATAGTAAAATACTATTTTTACAGGAAATGATGAAAGTTTTAGAGTTACCTAGAAAGACTTGTATGAACTAATGAAAAATGAAGTGAGAAGTAGAGAAATTTATACTGTAACAATATTATGAAGACAAATATCATTGAAAGATTTAGGAACTCTAATCAAGACAACAAATGGCTACAAATTCAAGGCCTCAAACATGTTACCCATCTTCAAACAGAGAAGTGATGGACAACATGCTGATTGAGGCAAAGGCAAATCATTTTGTTTTGTTTTGTTTTTGCTTTTTTGGACAAGGTCAATGTTGACATTTGCAATGGGTTTTGTTTTGTTACATTCTGGTGGGCATTGGGTTAAGAGGAGGCTAGAAAGAGAGAATTCAAATTTGAAAATAAAATGGAATTGAAATTGCACTTTTATGAATAAATTGACCTTTGATGATTTTGGAGGTATATGCCTAATGGAGGCATTTTGGAGTTAAATTATTGTATTAGGAGATAAACTCCTTGTTTGGATAGATAAGTTTTTGTCATCATCCCATTAGTAACATACCCCATGGGGGAAACTGTAGTTACATATCAATCCGGGATCTCAAGGAACTAGGCATATTGTTTTCTTAAAAAAAGAAAATGTGATTGAATTAAAACATTGCCAGATCTCTGTTTCTTTCTCATTAGATATGCTTGCTTCAGTGATTCTTACATCAACTTATAGAAAAGGCTATTTCCTTTTCTAGTAGACTTCAGTGTGTTTATATTCAACTTGACATTTTCCCCATAATTCATTATCGGAAGTAATACTTGAAGAGTTAAGTGCTTCCATAGTGTTAAGGTTTTAGATTTCAGGAGCGTGTGTAGCCTGTAAAATTTCCATACTCAGACATTTTAGTCACTTTTTTCAAATAATTCCAAATTGCTTTCCAGAATGGTTGAATGAATTTACAGCTCCACTAACATTACAATAGTGTTTTATCTTTCCACAGTCTCTTCAATATTAACTGTTTCCAGAGAAACTGGAAACTAGAGAAAGGGACAATTCAAGGAACAAACCCCTAAAAGAGATTGGAAGTGATGGGATCAAGGCCATGATTAAAGAGTCCGAGATGGACAAAGGGAAGGGTCACTTCACCTCAGACATGAGAATTAAAGAGAATGCTGAGGATGATATTATGTGGAGGACAGGGAAGAGGGAAAAAAAGAGCTTCCCACAGATGATCTTTTTTCTTCTATTTTTTCAGTGGTAGAAGATGAGGTTTGCTATTGAGGAGGAGGTGTGCAGTAGTGTGGGCAGCTAGGAAGAAAGTTTCGGAACACTGTGAGGAATGAAATAGAGTAACGGAACTTGAATGTAAAAGAAAGGATTTAGTTGGGACAGAATACCATAAAATTGTAGAGGGCCCACTTTTGATTATGAAGAATGCCTCCATTTGAGGATGCAAAAAAAGATAAGCAGATAATAGGTAAAATCTTGAGTCGGGGTATGGAAAGGGGTGATTTGCCATGGTACTATAGATTAAAGGGTTCAAAAGTTGAGGAAAGTCAAGTTCAATTTATAAACTGGGGCCAATCAAAGTTGGTAGAGCTAAATCAGTACTTCCAGAGAAGTAAATTCAACTTTACAACTTTCAAAAAAGTTATTCAGTCATTTAGTTGTGTCCAACTGAGTCTTCATGATCCCTGGATGACAGTATGCCATGTTCTTCTATCCTCTATTTTTTTCCCTTAATTCTGTCATTCTCTTTGTTTCCATGACACTATCTATCCACCTCTTCCCTCCCCTTCTTTTCCCTTAAGGCTTTCCCAACATCAAGATCTTTTCTAATAAATGCTTTCTTTTCATTATATGGTTAAGGTATTTTTTTCAGTTTCAATATTTGTCCTTCAATTCAATTCAATATTGTCATTATAATGAATAGCTTGAATTAATTTAAGTATTGACTGATTTGATTTTCTTACTGTCTGAGGGAATCTCAAGAGTCTTTTCTAATATCACAAATTGGGTCAATTCTATAATGCTCAGCTTTTCTTATAATCCAGCTCTCACAGTGATACATGACTATAAGAAAAAAGTATAGCGTTGAATATATCATTTTTTGTTGGTAAAGTGATATCTCTGCTTTTATGTATACTATTTTGATTTTCTACAGTTTTTCTTCCAAGGATGCAGGAGGAGCACTGACATACCAGAGTTTGTGGCCACAGTGGAGTGGGGACCCTCATCACAGTTCTAGGGTAGAATAGAGTATTTGTGGTTACTCACAGACCAGAGTATAGGCCAGGAGAGTTGTACATACACTTTTCTTTAGATCATACCATCTTGGAAGAACAGAAAACTTAAAGGTCCTTAGAAGTATCTCTGAAAATATCTAAACAAAAGTCCTTAAGCTTGAGACAGTGTAATCTCCACTCTAAAAGCAAAATCTTTCAAAGAGTTAAAAGTCATGTGATTGAAATAGGAAAATGAGCAAACAAGCAAAAAAAATCTGACTATAGAAAGTTACTATTGTGATAAGGAAGATCAAAATACATACTCAGAAGAAAACAAATTCACTATTTCTACACTCAAAACCTCTAAGAAAAACAAGGGCATGGAAGAGTTCAAAAAGCATTTTGAAAATCAAGTAAAAGAACATGAAAAATTTAGAAGAGAAATGAGGGTGATGCAAGAAAATCAAGAAAAAAGCATCAACAACTTGATAAAGGTAACACAAAAAACACTGAAGATAATCACATCTTAAAACCCAGACTAGGTCAAATGGGAAAAAAAGGCACAAAGAACCAATGTGGAGGAAAAAAATGCCTTAAGAAGCAGAATTGACCAAATGGGAAAAGAGACACAAAAATTCAATGAAGAAAACCTTCTTAAAATTAGAATTGATATAATGTTAGCTGATGACTTTATGAGAAACCAAGAAATAATAAAACTAAAAGAATGAAAAAATGGATGTTAATGTAAAATATCTCACTGAAAAAACAGCTGACCTAGAAAATAGATTGTGAGAGATAAGTAAAGAATTATTGAACTACCTCAAAAACCATGATTAAAAAAAGAAACTAGAAATTATCAAATTGTCATGGACAATGCTTTGATATTCTAAGAAACAGAGGGTAAACTAGAAATTGAGCAGATCCATTGATTACCTACTGAATGAGATCCCAAAATGAAAACTTCTGAGATTATGATAAGCAAATTCCAGAGCTCTCAGGTCAAAGAGAAAACATTTTGAGGATCCAGAAAGAAACAATTCAAGTATTGTTAGTTAACACAAGCTTTAGCAGCTTCTTAATTAAAGAATCAGAGGGCTCAGAGTATGATATTTTTGAGAGCAAAGGAAATAATATTACAACCAAGAAGCACCTACCCAGCAAAATAATATAATCCTTCAGGGGAAAACTTACAGTTCAGTAAAAGAGAGAACTTTCAGGTATTCTTGATGAAAAGATCAGAGCTAAATAGGAAATTTGACTTTTAAATTCAAGAATCAAAAGAAGCATAAAAAGCAATCTCTAGAGCCCTATGGAGGAGATTTGGAAATTCCCAGTCATGACCTGGGTTATTCTGATTTAGTAGATATTACTACACTAAGATCTTTCACCTGCGTCACTCTTTCATTTATTCCTGGTCCTGCATCCTCCAACCAAACTACCAGAAACCATGCACTGGAGAAATAGGAAATTCTGACCCTTATCCCAAGTGGTGGGACCTCACTATGTCTAGCTGGTGTTGGATCAAATCATGGTCTTTGATTGCAGTCATTTTCCTGTTAGTGTCACACATGTTCTCTGCCCCCATGACCTGTTTTCTAACTTTTCCTTTGGGAACTATAATTAAATCAATACTATTACTGCTGTGACTAAAAAGAATCTGTCAAGTGACTCCCCTAATATTCAAATAATCATCTCTTTGAAATCCCATACCAAAACATTCTTCTCTGGCAACTATATATGCTTTCTCCCCCCTATCAGAACGTATGTGTATATATATATATATATATATATATATTTGCATTCATTGAATGATTGTAATTAGGTAACTTATACTTCATATTTCCATTGGGTTGGAACCAATAACTATATTTTAAATAATTATACTTTCACACTAATGCTAATTGGAATGCATATCATCAGTCAGGAGATTCCTTTTTCACACTAATAGGGTCTTAGCTATAAGTGCTAGGTGACTAGGTGGCATGAAGCTAAGAACACTTGAGTTGAATCAACCTCACTCAACATTAGTCTCATCATCAATAAAATGGGCACAATAATAGAGTCTATCTTACAGAGTTGCTGCAAGGATTAAATGAATTAACAGTTCAAGTACTCTGAAAACTTTAAAGAACTACCTATATTCTAGTTGTTGTTGTTCTTGTTGCTATTACTAAGAAATCTTTCCTGAATTCACTAATTCATTTTCATTCAGAATAATAAAATCATTGCTTTAAAACTGAAAGGAATCGCAGAAGATAGCTATGCCAGATTTAAAAAAAAAAACTGAATCACTTAAGAGGACTTGAATTGATCCAGTTTTCTTGACTCCAAATGCATCAATCACTCCACTGAAGTTGTGCTAACATAGTAATAGAAAATGACAGGTTTTTAAATAAACTCTACTAGTTAATTGCATAGAAAAAATTTAAACTTAAAAAAAATTAACAACAGCCTGGATAAACAGATAGATGGTATGTTCATCAAGTTTGCAAATAATCCAAAACTAGATGGGACAGCTAATACACTGGATGGTAGTCAGGAATTAATGAGATCTTGACAAGGTATTTAACAGTCTGAGTCTAATAAAATAAAAATCAATTGAAATGAATAAAAAAATCTTATAGTTGGATATAAACTATCAGCTTGTTTTAAAATAAATTAATGGTTTTAATGGACTACAAGGAGATACTGGATAACCACTTGTTGAATATATCTTTGTCAGATTTGAGTCTTACTATGCCCATTGAGGTCACTTCCAAATTTTGGATCCTTTAGGTTCTGTGATATATTGAGTATCATGCTATTATCAGAGAGAAGTGACATAGAGATTACTCTCTCCACTCCTGCTCCAATCACTTCTCTTCTTCTCTGAGTTGCATTAATTTTATTTATGCAAATTGTTTTTCACTTCCTGATTATTGGAATCATCTATCTTATCTCTTGAAATTATGTTCTTTGCTTTAATAATTCCATTCCTTCAGTCTAACTACTCATCTAATCATTTTATGAAAT
Organism: Macrotis lagotis; assembly: GCF_037893015.1. NCBI lineage: Eukaryota > Metazoa > Chordata > Mammalia > Peramelemorphia > Peramelidae > Macrotis > Macrotis lagotis. Next base: position 28,022,022 of record NC_133660.1, read on the forward strand.
AAACTTTGATATCTAAGTCACATACTCATTTTTAGTTTATTTTGGTATACACTGAGATATTGACTAAACTTAATTTCTACCAGATTATTTATGAGCTTTCCCAGAAATTCCCATTATTAGTTTTTATATTTTGTAATTTTTATACATTGAATACTTGAGTTAGATTATTTCTAATCTTTTTTATCTGGTCTTTAATTTTGATCATATTTTCTATTTTTTAAAATAAGTATCAAATGATTGTGATGATTATTACACTATAGCATAATTTGAATTCTAGAGGAAGGAGATAAGTATTAACTAAACTAAATAAGAGACCAAGTAAATCACTAAAGATAAAAGAGGGAATTTTGATTGCATGTATTTAAAAACTTTTGTATGTGTAAGATAACTACAACAAGCATAAGAAGGGAAGTAACTGATATCTGGAAGAGGAAATCTTTGCTTCCGATATCTGAGATATCTAAAATCCAGGACATATGAAAAACAGTAGAAATAGCAACAAAAAGTTTTTCTCTGGTAGACATATGGGCAAAAATATGAACTTCTAGTTCTCAAAAAAATTTAATAACTTTGAAATCATTTCTCCATGTCATAGATAATAAGGTAAGTATAAATCACAATAATTCTGAGATTTCATTTCACACCCTGAAAATTAACAAAAAAGACAAAACATTTGAATAGTCATTGATGGAGAGGTTATAGACCAATAATGCCAAACTCAAATAGAAATGAAACTCTACAGGCTCCCCACAGGCTGCATATTGACTTAGAGAACCACAAAATAACATTATCTATGTTTTATTCTATTTTATTTTTTAACTTTCCCAAATATATTTTAATATGATTGAATCTCATTAAGAATTTTGTAGGCTGCTTGTGGTTCATGGGAACATTAGTTTTATATGCATTTTTTTTTATCAACACTGGTTGATAGAGCTGTGAATTCTTCCAATCATTTTGGTAAACAATCTGGAATCATGCCAAGGAACTGACTAAAATGTTTGTGCAATTTGAACTGAAGATATGAGTACTAGGCATATACTTCAAGGTAAGCAAAGAGAGAAATCTTTAAAGTGTACTAAAATATTTATAATCCCATTTTTATGTAGCAACAAAGAAATGTAAGCAAAGTAGATGCATTATCAACTGGGAAATAGCTATACAGATTCCGGTACACAAATGTAATGCAGTATTTACTATTCCAGAAGAAACAATAATATGAAAAATGTAAAGAGTCATGGGAAGGTATTTGAATTTGTGGAACACAGTAGAAGCAGAACATGGAAAACAATATAAGTAACGTAAAGGGAATGAATAGCAAAGATTTTTAAAATGACAACAATAATTAAATCTGAGCTCTGGATCATTATGCTACTCAAGTTTGACACTGAAGAAGAATCAGAGGATAAAACTCCTCTCCTTTACAGAAGTAATGACCTATGAGTATGGATTTGATAAAGATGTTAATTTTTTTAATGAGTCTCCCTTTCTTTTTATTCTTTGTAATAAAAATGGTTTTGGGGGAAGAAGGGGTAAGTATTTATAGGGAAATGCACATCTTATAAAAGCAAAAGAAGCTAATAACTTGTTTTTTAAAAAAATAGGCAGATAGATGACATTTTATACACTTTTAAGTTTGCAAAGCACTTTACATACATTGTCTCATATGATCCCTATAGTAAACCTGTGAGTTTGGCATTATTAACCATATTTTATAGCATTAAATGAATATATCTTTGAATATAAATACACTTTAAAATACATGTTTTTGTATGTATGCACTTATATGCCTATGTGAATTTATATGTTTGTATAATATAGCTATAAATGTACAATATATCTATATACATATATAAATGTATATGCAAACATGCCTAGCTGTAGACATCACCTAGGCCACAGAAATATGGTTTATATTATAGAAAAAAAAGTCTTTCTTCATTCTGTAAAATAATTTTCATGTTCCATTTGTCAAAGATGAATATAGCTCTTATAATTAGACAGGGTGATTGGTAGAAAAAGATAGAAAGCTGAGAATTCAAATGTTACCTCAAATATTTGCTAGTGTAGCTTATGCCAACCCTGAGGCTGATGTTCATTACCTGATAAATGGGTTTCAGAACAGTGCCTATCTTAAAAGATCTTACATGTTTTGGTACTTAAACAAGATAATGTATGGAAAGACCCTTTCATACCAGAAAGTGCAGATGAATGATGATTATTTTTCTTTGTATTTGAAGAAAACCATGACATCAAGTGGATGATGACATGACATGCACATTCTGTTGATTCAAGTGAAGGGAATATTGTGGAAAGGCATCCTTCTCGCTGCCTCTTCCAGAACCATCTTGACCTAGTGATCTGATATTATATAAAAAAAATAGGACTTCAGGGGTGGCTAGGTGGTGCAATGGATAGAGCAGTGGCCCTGGAGTCAGGAGTACCTGAGTTCAAATATGACTTCAGACACTTAATAATTACTTAGCTGTGTGGCCTTGGGCAAGCCACTTAACCCCATTGACTTGCAAAAACTTATAAAAACAAAAACAAAAAAAGAAATAGGACTTCAGATGTATGTCTTTCCCATGTCATCAAGACCCCACAGCATTACAGTAACACTGGTTAGGAACATCAGAATGTTGTTTTTATGGTGAAAAATATAGAACAGGATGATAAAGCTAAACCTGTCTCTTGATGGTCTAATCATCAGTATGGTAATATTTAGTAACAGTAGGGCAAAGCTTACCTGTCACTCTGTGAAAGCATTCCCCCTAGTACTTAAAAGACTTTGATTTCCTGGAAACCACCTGGCAGTTCATGGGAATAATGCTTGTTGGATCATTACTTGGCATCATTTATGGTTGGAACAATGATACATCTGATCATCTTCAAATCTCTGTCTTTCATTCTTGATTAATAAAATCATTCTTGGAAAATGCTTTTGTTCTGGTCCATCTTGTTCTGGTCCAAGAATTTTACCTCTAATGGCCAGTACCAATACCCCTGGCCATCCCTCTCGATCATGGCTCCTGCTCTGAAAATGAACAAAATAGAACTGAAGCTCTATTCCATTATTCCTAGCTGGGGTATCCAAGCACTTGGGTCTGCTTTGAACATTCTAATGGAAATATCCTAGCATTCCTTAAAGTGCTATAGCGATATGAGTGATTTTTTTTCACACTGATAACTAGAATTAATTGGTAAAGCTAAGACAAAGCCAATGCCTTTGTCCATGAATAGCAAATTCCAAATAGCATAATTTATTTTTCAGTTACCAAGAAATGCAAAGAGCATTTCTCTGAAATACTAACTTTGAGTCTTGAGATCAAAACAATCTACCAATATAAAGGCAGAAAATGTAAACAGTTCAGACTCTTCTTGGGAACATTGCTTTAAAGACTAATATAGAATACTTAGAACAAAACCCTCATCAAAATCTAGAAAACTATGGAGGAAGGGATGACTGGTTTGGTACTTTGAAATATTCATCATAATATAAATTATCTGAAGCAGAGATGTGTTCATGCTTTCTTCCTAATGTGGGACTTCTCATTTTTTATATCTCAAAGCCTGTTATTAAGGGTCATTAAAGTGTAGTACAGTAAGGGATTAAGTGGTGCTATAAGAACTGAGGAGTTATTTGTGTGGTCTCCCACCCACTCTCCTCCCTCCAGCTTAGAGACATGAAGGGAATCTGTGGAATATTCAATGGGAGAGTTCCATTTTCTACCCTCTCCAACATCATTGAAGACAATGAAGGTTTTGTCTGGAATTAATTGAACCAATTGTATTCTGGATATTTGGAAAGAACAATATTTTTTTAAATGACAAATGATTAAAATGAGAAAACATGGATGGTTTGCATTTTAGTTCAATTCATCAAGCATTCATTAACTACCTATCATTTGTTTGGATCAGTGCTAAATGCAGGGAAACAAAGACAAAATTCCTGCCATCAATGAACTTAAATTTCTTTATTGGGGAAAGGGGAGCAGAGTCAACATGTTACTCATATAAACATAATGCTGAGCTCAGCCCTCCTCCCTGTCATGATGATAGAGACTGGGTGGCCCAGAGACAATGCTCAGAATCCTCCTCTCCCCATATGCTTGTGGTTTGTTGGTGATGTAAAACAAAAGTGGTAGGGAGGATGGTTATAGTAAAGAAACACTCCATTTTGAGTGATAAGCAGTGAGAGTGATGGGAGAGAATGGAAGGTCATTAGAGAGTGACAGGGGTCTGGGAAGAGAGACCTTCTGGACTGCCTACTGACTATCTGATGATAAGGTACTAAAGGGAATGATTAATGCGGTGCAAGGGAGAGAAGTGATCAGATCCAGACCAGAGGCATCAGGTGCTATGACAGATAGGATGCTTTCCCTCCTCTTCTCTGCCTACTGGCTTCCCTGGTTTCCTTCAAGTCTCTTAGTATAATACAAAATGATTGCAAATGAAACTGCACAGCTATTATGTACAATTTGATGTTCCTTTTAACTATATAATAAAGTTATCATGCAAATTTATTTTTCCTTCTTTTCTTCTGTCCTAATACCTCTTAATTCTTTTTCTCATTTGATTATTTCCAATTTATCCTGTCTACAACTTGTTTGGACATAGCTGTTTGATCTGTTGGTTTCTCTATTAGAATGTGAACTTCTCAAGGATGAAGAGTCTTTGGCCTTTGTTTATATCCCTAATACTTAAAAACAGATCTCACCTGTTGCTAGGTACATATTAAATGCTTCCTGACTGAATGGGATGTATCTGCAGTCATTTCTTAACTGTTGCTTCCCTTTCACTTAAACTTGACAGGTCAATTCATCTGTAAAATGAGGATTAAGTTTAGCAGCCATCATAAAGATTTGGGAGGAGAATGAAGAAATATAATGAATTCAGAATTCAACATACTTTGCAAACCTTTGATCAAAGGGATGGAGGGTGGGGAAATACCATTTTTTTGTCCTTCCTAATTATAGCTGCAAGCAACTAATATTTTAGAAAAAAATTGTTTTCCTGATTGCTCTCCATTGATCTTTATTCAAAATTATTGCTAAACTTGTTGAAGCAAGTGGCATGAATTTGCATCATTACTGAATGCAAGAAGCAGAGAGTGCTAGGCAAGTCAAACCACCTCAACAACTTGACCACCACCTTTGCTCAGTTCTGAATGAGGATTGCTCATGACTTCAATGATCTCTTGGGGATCAGGAGTGGGACACTAATTCATTGTTAGTGGAATTGTGAACTGGTCAAACCATTTTGGAGAGCAAGTTGGGATTATGCCCAAAGAACTCTTAAATTGTCCTTTGATTCAGCAATCCCATTGCTTGGTCTATTTCCAAAGAGGATTTAAGGAAAAAGAACCTATATCTTCAAAGATGTTTAGAGTAGTTCTCTTTGTGGTGGCAAAGATCTAGAAATGTCTGAAGAAGTTGTGGGTTATGATGGTGATGGAATACTTTGATACTATAATAAATGATGAGCTCAATCATCTTAGAAAAATCTGGAAAGCCTTGCACAAATAATGAGGAACAAAATGAGCAGATCTCATAAAATAGTGTATAGGGTAAAGAGCAACATTATTTTAAGAACAATGCTGAGTGAATACGTTATTTTGATCTATGAAATTAACTATAAGGATAAATGAAGAAAGATACTATGCATTCATCAAAAGAACTGATAAATAGAAGTTTGTATAGAAAATTTTACACATTTATTTATACATATAAATATGTTTGTACATATGTGTGTTTATATATATATATAGAGATAGATAGATAGATAGATATAGATATATATATATCTACTGCTGCCTAATGGGAGTGTTTTCTGGAGTGGGAAAGGAAAGACAAAAAAAAGAAATTTACATGATAAATAATTATATATTTAAAAGGAACACAAAACTGTATATAATAGTTGTAGTTTTATTTGTCATCATTTTGTATTATTCTATGCTAAAGAAATATTTGTTTTATTCCATAAAATAAAATTTTTCAAAAAGATCATTTTTTTTTAGTTTTGTTTTTGTTTTTGCAAAGCAATGGGGTTAAGTGATTTCCCCAAGGTGACACACCTGAGTAAGTATTAAGTGTCCAAGGCTGCATTTGAACTCAGGTTCTCCTGACTCTAGGGTTGGTGCTAAAAGATTCCTTTTTTTGTAAATTATTTTATTTTTTAATTACATTTTTAATTTTAATTACAATTTTTCCATTACAAAGATAGCTTTAAACATTCACCTCTTATAGGATTTTGAATTCCAAAAGTTTTCTCTCCTATTTAACCCATCATCCCTCTCCAAGATGGCAAGCAATTTAATATAGGTTTATATGTATATTATATATATATATGAAATGAAGTTATAAAAAGTCTTATGAATATAAATATGTAATATACACATATAAATGTGTTGTGCTTATACACACACATATATATAGATATACAAATATATCTATATATATCCCTCTCTTGAATGTTGTGAGAAGCCATACTTTCCAAAATCACTCTTCAGATTTTTAGAGGTGAATTCTATTTCTCTCTATTTCTCTCTATTTCTCTCTATTTCTCTCTATTTCTCTCTATTTCTCTCTATTTCTCTCTCTCTCTCTCTCTCTCTCTCTTTTTTCTCCTTTCCCTATCTCCCCTTAACCTTTTTTCTTTTGATGACCTTTCTCTCCTCTTCTTTCTCCTTCTCTCCCTCTCTCCCTCTCTCCTTCCCCATTTTCCTTTCCCTTTTCATCTCTATCTCTGTCTCTCTCTCTTTCTCTTTTTCCTTCCTGCATATTTATATATTATTATAGATGCAATTGCATATTAATATACACTTATAATATTAACATGTTAGCTAGAAGTCTCAATAGATAGAATCCTGGACCTAGAGTCAGAAAGACTTGAGTTCAAATCTGACCTCAAGTACATAATAGCTGAGTGACCCTTGGCAAATCATTTAACCTCTATCTTCCTTCATCTACTGGAGAAGGAAACAGCAAATCACTTAAGTATCTTTGTCAAGAAAACCCTACAGATAGTATGGTCTATGGGTTCATAAAGAGTTGAAGATGCTTGAATGACTAAATAACAAATGACTGAATAACCGGCCCTGGAGTCAGGAGTACCTGGGTTCAAATTTGGTCTCAGACACTTAATAATTACCTAGCTGTGTGGCTTTGGGCAAGCCACTTAACCCCATTTGCCTTGCAAAAAATAAAAAACAATAAATAAATTGTAAAAATGTTATAAAATATTCTCTTCATAGAATACAATAGTAATTAAAAACTTTTAAATACAGGGCATCAGGATTTAGGGGTAGAGGGAGAGAAACAAAAATGATTTCATATTGCTAGGTTGGTACTTCAACTTAATCTCATGGGAAGCCCAGGATTCCTAGAAGTGGCTCTGAGGAGGGAGGCCATTATAGACATGAGGGATATTCAATATAAAATACAGCTATTGAGATGGAACTTTGTATGAAACAACTAGGACAGTAATTATGGACAATCCTTTGTAGAATAAAGCAACAAGTGAATAGACTGGAAATATTTAAATACTTTTTTAAATATTTAAGAGAAAAGTTATTTATGATTCTAGATGTAGAAAGGAATAATTTTATTTATTGAGGAGTGCAATATGATCAGACCCATGCCTTAGGAAAATCACTTTGCTGACTATGTGGAGGATGACTTGAAACAGGGAAAAGGTTAAAGGAGAGAATACAAATAGAAGACTATTGCAAGAGTCAAAAAGAGAAGAGATCAAATCTTAATCTAAGGGGATAGTTGTGTGAGTAGGAGAGAAGGAGAAGCATGGAGTAGATGGTGGCAGGTTTGGTTATAGAGATAGTAGTGACAAAATTTGGTTAATAATTGGATTGTGGGAAAAATCAAAATGAAGAATTGAAGATGAAACCAAGGCTTCCAAAATGGGTAAATTGAAGGAAAATTGTGCCCTCAACAATAATAAGGAAGTTTGAATGAGGTTAGAGTTTGAGAGGAATGATTATGAGCTCTGTTTTGAAAGTATTGAATTTGAGATGCCTTGGGATGAGTGTCCAGTTCATAATCTTTGACAGAAAGCTGATGATGTGAAAGTGAAACTCAGGAAAGAAACGAGGACTGGATGGATAGAATTGGAGATCATCAACATAAAAGATGATAATTGAATGTTTGGGAGCTGAAATCATCAAGTGAAGGGCTATGAAAAGAAGTGGAAGGATGGTCAAAGCAAGAATCTCAGGAGCCTCCACAATTAGAAGGCGTGATATGGATGAGGACAGACTAGAAAAGGAACGGGACAGTAATGTTATTAAAAACCCATGGAGAAGAGAGCAGCACCCCACAGGAGAAAATAGTCAATGTTATCACATGCTGCATAGAGTTCATGAAAGATGTGAACTGAACAAAGCCATTAGACCTGTCATTTAAGAAATCATTGAACTTGTTCAGTTGTATTTGACTCTTTGTGAACCCATTTGGGATGTTCTGAGAAAAGAGAAAGGCTTGGTTTATCACTTCCTTTTCCATTTCATCCTACAGATGAGCAAATTGAGGCAAGCAAAGTTAAATGTCCTGCTCAAGGTCACATGGGTAGTGGTTAAGAACAGATTTGAAATCATGAAGACCAGGAACTCTATCCATCGTGCCACCTACCTGCTAGTTCAGTTGCATATGAGGTTAGAAGCCAGATTGGCTTGACTCATCTTCTATTCTCTTGTTTTCTTTTTTCCCTTTTGCTTTCTGCACAATTATTTCTTCATCATATTTTTAAATGTTTTTGTCTGATTCTTCACATTTCTAACTTTATTTCCAAATGTTGCACCTAGGACTTCCTAGCTTCCCCCAACCCCTCAACTGATACAGAGGCAGTAGCATCCTATAATCTGGCCTCATACACATCACCTCCTTGCTCTTCTACTGGAAGGTGCTTCCCTTCCACAGGTCACAGGAGATACTGGGGCTGACTTTTACTGATGAGAAAAATGGGTTCCAGAGAAGTGATTTGAGAAGGTGGAATAAAAAGCAAATGGAAAGGTCAAGAACAGATAGTAAATCTCTAAGGAAGAAGGTTTTCTTCTCCCTTTTCCATTCTGATTATTTAAAAAAATCAATCAGGTAGCTTCTATTTTTAAAAAAAAAATCAAAATGATATTCAACTAATTTGAAATTCAGTGAGTTGAATTAAATTGAAATACAATGAATTCCATTTCATTTAAATATAATCACATTTATTAAGTGCCTCCTAATCACTAGGCATGGGAAATAGATCAAATGAAACAACCTGTGCCCCAAATTAGCTAATACCATTACTTGGAAGGAAGAAAGCACACCTTAACCTGTTTGTTGAACTAGCAGGATAGCTTCTGACTATACATTTCAAAGACAAAGACAGAGTCCAATAGTCCATTCTATCACTAAATGAAAGAATTTAAACTATTGTGCTGTCTTTTCCTTCCCATTGTGTCACTATTTCTTCTTCATTTCTTTTCTTTTGTGAGGTTTTGTGAAGTCCTAAAAGGAGTACTGAACTGAGAGTCTGGGAAGTTGTGAGACCCTGGACATTTCACTTAAATTTGCCAGGTCAATTCATTTTAAAAATGAGGATTAATGTTAGCAGCCACCATAAAGATTTTGGAGGAGAATGAAGAAATATAATGAATTCAGAATTCAACATATTTTGTGAACCTTAAAGTCTTATATAAATGGCAATTATTTGAGACTGACCTGTCTTGTCCTTCTCTTGAATGTTGTGAGAAGCCATATTTTCCAAAATCACTCTTCAGTCAGGGTTTTTAGAGGTGAGTTCTCTCTCTCTCTCTCTCTCTCTCTCTCTCTTTCCTTTCCTTTCCTTTCCTTTCCTTTCCTTTCCTTTCCTTTCCTTTCCTTTCCTTTCCTTTCCTTTCCTTTCCTTTCCTTTCCTTTCCTTTCCTTTCCTTTCCTTTCCTTTCCTTTTTTCTTCTTTCCTTATCTCCCTTTACCCTTTTTCTTTTGACTACCTTTCTCTCCTCTTCTCCTTTCTCCTTCTCTCCCTTTCTCCTCCCCCATTTTCCTTTCCCTTTCCATTTCTATCTGTCTCTATCTCTTTCTACTTTTCCTTCCATCCCTTCCTTTGCTTCTTTTTCCTCCTCTCCCTTCCCCCTTTTCCTTTCCATCTTTGTCTCTATCTGTGTCAGTCTCTATTTGTCTGTCTGTCTGACTCTTCACATAAACACATCCACAGGCATATCCACATACATACATCTTCCTCCCACACATACACATACATAGGACCCTCCTCATATTATGCCATTTTCTTTACAAATTGCCAGCCTTGAGCAATAAACTCATGATTGGTGTTATGGCTCAGTCGTAGTAAGCTGTCAAGGCGATTTGATTCATTGAAGGCAGTGTGTGATGAAAATGCAACAAATGACTATTTGAGCTATAAAAATGTTAAAAAGAGAGAGAGTGATTTCATAACTGGGGCAATAACCTTGTTCTAATGAAATAAACACATTCAGTTCTATTATCGTTTTTAGTTGCCATCTGTCACTTTCTTTTAAATGATTCTGAAACTGCTTCCAAGTCTTCAAACTGAGTTAGCTGACTGTGGAAAATAATTCCCAAGGAAAGTATAGCCCATTTACCTCTTGGGGTCCTTATCTTAACTCACACTGATTCTGGCAATTCAGGTCCCCAACAGGTAGCTCTATCTTCCCTTTGTGTCCTATGGGTCCAAGCTTCTCAGATGACATCCCATTCTGATAGGCTTCTCTTTAATCAACTACTTTCTTCTCAGTATCAATTAAATGATTAACATAAAATAAAATTATATTTACTGTAAAGACAGATTTGAACAGATACATATATGCATCTATATATAGATCTCAATAATAGAAGTTAAAAAAAGACCATCCCCTCCCAATTCCTGGAGAGAGAAGTCTTAAAATTAAAGTGATTGGTACAATATATTCACCCCAGCAAAGTTCACTATGAAAGGCAGCATCAACAATGGAGAGAGTTGTTCCCTAGAATGGAAGACAGGATGTTTTCAAGTATTGGGTTAGTCTGTTTAGGGGCCTCCCAAGTTCTACTGGCTCCTCTCAATTCTCAGCTGTATTGGTTTCTATATACAGCAATATCTTACATAAACTCCTATCTCCACTACTCTTGCATTTCAGCATAGGAAAGATGAAGACCCATCAAGAGCAGAAGCACCATAGGTCCCATATGGCTTCCAAGTCTCAATGACCTGTTGTACGCTTGATTACCTCACTGGGAATCTTAAAGAGTTTCTTCTTATTCACAAGAATTGTTTTGGCAAAAAAAAAATGGCAGTGACACCAGTTAGTGACTTTGGCACACCTGCAACCTCAGTTCTGTCTTCAGAGACAATTAAAAGGCTTTTATTCATCAATAAGTAATCAGCCAGGAAACAATCAGTGACTATTTAGACATATTCTAAGTTTGAGAATTGGGACTCTCCGTTCCATGGCTTTGCATACTTCAAGAAACTGAATCATCAGACATTCATATGAATCCCTGTGCATTCATTCTCCCAGCACTGTACTCTCATTGTCCATTCCCCTTTAGATAAGCAAACTTTCTAAGTCAATACAAACTCTAAAGGTTGATTAATGATAATATGATTAATTATTGCTTTTTTCACCTTTCCTTGAATTAAAAAAAATACATTACATAATAGAGCTTTAAGATTCACAAAGCACTTCCTCTATAGCATCTTGGGGAAGGAAAATTCACCTTGATTCAATTTAGTAAACATTTATTAAGCATCGACCACATGCAAAATACTATCTTCCCTTGGTCCATCGAACTTCCATTCTAGGAGAAGAAATCAGAAAATGAACTGATAAGGAAAGGGAGTCTTCTCCTCCCTTCTCCCCCTCCTCCCTTACTTTTCCCTTTCCACTTTCCTCTCTTCTCTGTCCTCTCCTCTCTCTTTCCATCCTCTCCTCTCCCCTTTCCTCCTCTCCTCTCTCTTCACTTCTCCTCACCTACCACCTCAGCACCCTAGAGGAAACTTGACTTGCAAAGTCAAGATTTAATTCCAAATATCCTGACTCCAAAGTCAGCACTCTTCCTTCCACATCTCAATTGCACTGAGAGGAAAATAGCAAATCAAATTCATCAGTCAGGTTTAGTGTCTTTTGACAGCAAGTAATTCTTCAATTGATAAGCTTTACTAATCCCCTATTTTATATCAGGTCCTATTCTAGATGCTGCTACTATAAAGATAAAAATGAAAGCATCCTCATCCTCAAAGCTCAGAAAATGTGGAAAGCAAAAAAGGAAAACTGGCTATGAAGGTTCTCTAGGCTTGGGTAATGAAGGACCTTTTTCACTTCATCATCACACATCACAATAATCTTACATTTTTTTATTCCTCCCCCAGGCCACTTAAAGATGGAAGATCACCTTTCTCACCTTTTAGTTTTCCCTCTTCCCTTCCACTCTTCCTAAAAGAGGAAAAAAGATATTGACGTATGGGCAAATTCTATTATTTCTATCCAATTTAATCCTTTCTATAAAGAAAGCAATGTGTAGAAAGATGATTTTTTTTCTTCCTTGTTTTGATCCAGTGGTATACTTCATATATCTTAATAAATTATCCAGGCTTGTGTGAAATGGCACTTTTAATGGCTCTACAAATCTTTGCTGGGTCAGAGGTTTAGGCAGAATAATTTTCTTGGGCTTAATGGGCAATTGGGGAAGTCTCCACAGGGAAAGATGTAAATAATTTGAGACATTAGAGTCTAAGACTACAGATAGTAATTACACCCTTTCGGTATTAAGTATAGCATTTTAAGCAATTATCTGTTAAAAGGAAATAAATACCTTTCTAAAAATTATATCTGAGATCTACAATTATTTCTTTTTAGACATATTGTCTCAGAAGTGTCCAAATGCAATTCCCCTTCATGTCCATAACACATGTAAGTCAAATTACATATATTTTAATTTGGGCTTTTACTGATAAATCTGATATCAACATAAACAGACAATTTAAATCAATAAATCCTGGGAATTCAATAGGAAGTAATATAAATCAGAATTGTTCCATCATCTATCATGAATTGTGTTAATTTAATATCCATTTACCTATTTAATTTTCTTTTTAGATTTTTAGAATATCCTATATGAATATTTTCTTCAAGGAAATGTAAAGCCATCATTTATGATATTTACTTAAATCTCGCCTCCTGTTTTTCTATTTATATTTTTCCCCATTTACCTACCCTGTTGTAGAATCATTTGCTTGCATCTGGAAATTGAATTGGGAATCTGAGTACTTGAGAATAAATACCAACTCTGACCTTAACAAATTTGCAATCATAGGCAAGTCATTTTATTTATGTGCTCCAGTTTCCTCACCAATAAAATGAAGGTCTTTGAGTAGATGACTTCTGATAGTAAGGAATCCCTTCATTCAAATCCACCCCAACCTCTTTAAGCTTCAGTTTCCTCATCAATAAAATGGACAGGGGAGGGGATAGGATTCACCAGGATCTAATGTCTCTTCTACCTCTAAATCTATGATCTTTTCAAAATTTATTTCTATGAAGTTCTATAGAAGTGAAGACCTGTATGGATTGATTAATCATTTTACAGATAAAAAAATGAGGTCTGATAAGGTTGAATAACTTGATATAATATAATTGATGTTGACAGAACTAGGACTTAGAAATAACTCTCCCAATTCTTAGTTCATTGATCTTTCCACTACATTGCTGTATGTTTCCTGTAGTTTTCACAGTCAATTGTAAATTATTTTGGCCCGATGTTGTCAATGGATTATTTTGTTCCATATCTTTAGAGGTTCAAACACAGAATATGTATTTTTCAGATTCACAGGCTTAGAAGTGACCTTAAAGTACATATCATCCAACTTGCAAGTGAACAAGCAACTCTCTGACACAGGGTCATTCACTCTCTCCTTGAAGATCTCTGGTAGAAAGAGAAGCCCACCCTCTCCTGAGACATTCCATTTTACTTTGGTTTGCTCTAATTTTTAGAAAGATTTTCCCTGTTTCCTTGAAGTTTCATTTTACCACATTACAACATCCATCCATTGCTCCTAATTATTTCTTTTGGAGACAAGAAGAATAATTTCAATCATTCTTCTGCACCAAAATCCTTCAAGTATTTGAAGGTAACCTTTATATTCTTTATAGAGTGGAAACTGAAGGCAAGAAAGCCTTCTAAGCCAGGCAGGATGATGGGATACTTGTTCTCTTTTTCACCCCTCATGTAAATAGGCATGGGATATTTAATGAGTTTTTGCATCAGTTGCTCAAAAACTCTTGAATGAATTCCAATTTCTGTACCTTTTGTTGACTCTACAAACCTTTTAAGCTCATAGGGTTGAATGTCCTTCAATCAATCTATTTTCTTCCTCAAAAGAAAAAGTAGATCCAACTGGGAGAGAAGTAACAAGAGTCATGTATTTATAGGCAATGTGACCCACTTTCCAGATATTTGTTGATGTTAGAATCCCAGTTACTTGGGAGAGAGCTATCTGACTGTAAGATTTATCACTAATGGTCACTACTTCTTCTAAGGTCTTTCTTCCCTATGATTTTGACAAGTGATAGAATAAATTCCTCATACTGTCTAAAAAAGCAATAAAATCTAAATACCTTCATGGCTCAGTTACCTGCTTCTTACATTCCTCGATCTCATCAAGGGAGAAGCTAGCATTCAAATGATTCAGCCTTCCACTATTTTCAATATCCCAAATGCAAGTGTGCCAGAAGTAGGGCCTGAATTTAGGTCTCCTTGAAAAACATCTGGTACAAGGGAAGTTTGCTGGACTGTATTCAGAAGACTAGGATTCAAATCCCATCACTACTATTTACTACCTACTGCCTTGGGCATGTCTTTTAATCCTTTAGGGTCTCAGTTTCCTCCTGAAAAATGAGTGTTGGACAAAAGGGCAATTAAAGTCCCATCAAACCTTAAAGTAGTGATTGATAAGGTTCTATTTATCCACCAAACCAAATTGCTTTCAAGATCTTACTGGTGAATAAAGCCCTGATTCAAGAGGCAAGTGTCTGAATTCAGATTTGAACTCAAGGCCTTGGGCAAGACACAACTCTGGTGGCCCTAGAGTGCTGGAGGAGAAGAGGGAAAGATCTTACCCATAGTTTTCTCATCTATCTCAACCCACTAGAAACTTGGATTTAGTACTTGGTTTCTCAGTCTTCTACCCTGTGATAGATAAGCTTTTTGTCTTATTTGGCCAGACTTCAGACTTCCATGCAGCTCTCTGCTACCTCCTTCCAGTTCACTCCACCTGAATACCTTCTTTTTTGAAAAGAATGTAAGCTCCTTGAGGGCAGGGACTGTTTTGTTTGTTTTCTATTGATATCTATTTCTATTGAACTTAACACAATTCCTGATATATAGTAAGTAGTTAATAAATCATGAACTACCTATATATCACCTCTTCCTCTCTCTTCCTCTCTATCATTTTATTATCCTTTTCTATCATTCATCTTTCCATCTATCTCTCCATCTATCTATCCATCTATCCATACATCCATCCATCTCTCTCTACCTATCAATTCATCTATATCTCTTTCATCTTTCTATAATCCATCTATATCTGTGTGTCTATCTGTCTATCATTTAGTAGTTAGGTAGTGCAATGGATGGAGCACAAAATTTGAAATCAGGAAGAAGGAAGTGCCTCAGACAACTGACCCTTGCTTGGTCAAGTCACATCCAATGCCATCTTCAGTCATTCTGATTTATATCCAGCCACTGAACTCAGATGGTTTGGAAGAGAAAGTGAGGCTGGTGACTTAGTACCACCACCCCCCACTCAAATCCAATTTATATGCTTGTCATGGCATCATCCCTCCTGTTGTCATGGTCTTCTTCAAGAAAGAAGAACAAATATCTTTTGTCTATCTAATTATCTATCTGTTATCTCTCTATCTTTCATCTCTGTTTCTGTATCTATCCCTTTCTATTTCTATAGTGAATCAACTCTCTATCTCTACCACTACGTCATCTATTCATTTAATTTAATATACAAAATATGTATGTAAATATGTTTATATAAGAAAATTTTCTCTTTCCCTTTATCCATATTCTATTTCTATCTCTCCATCTAATCTATAGACAAAAATATGCACATATACTCACAGACACATACATTTCCTGCCTATTTGCCTGTCTATCCTTTAAGACCTTTGAAAAATTATTTACTAGAATAACTCAATGAAAGACTAAGGGTTTAAAATATGCTATAATTCAACTTTACATCATGTACAGTAATTGATAAATTGTGTTGGGGGAAGGAAGTTTTTCCTGTGGATCCCAATAATAAAAGAGTGAATTATTCCTTGAAAATTAATAAGTTTTTTGTTTGTGTTGCCAAGTGATTCTGAATATGGGGTTCTGATTCTTTAAATATTATATAACCTTTCTAATATCTAGAGCCATTATGATATTTGTTCTTTTTTTTCCAATCTATGTTTCCATGGTGACTGAAAAAGGAGCCCATCCTGCTGGTCAGTGGTCTTCGCAGTATGTTGTTCTAAGCTACAAAAGTGTTCTTAGAGCTGCCCTCACTTTCCAGTTCACGCAAGGAATCACTGAGGAGAATGAGCTGTCAGTCTTGTTCAGGATTTCAGCACTGAATTGAATACAAATCATCAGTTAAGTGAAGCAGTGTTGACAAGAATTTGCTCAGGGATCCAGAAATGGACGTGACTTGACATCATTTTTTAAAAAATCGTAATATGAGATTGCAAGGTGGTTTTTTATAATGAGGTCTTTAGGGCTTTTTTTTCCCCTGGACTAGATTATTTAAAGAAAGAAACTGCCCAGGTATTAAAAAAAGCTACAATACTATTACATTTGAAATTCTCAAGTTTTGTGTATTTTTACAAGGTTCTGAGATGGCTGCTCTATGTGGTATAGTGGCAGCAGTTTTGAACTTGAGTTAATAAACTCTGTTGCAAAGCCTAGCCTTGTCACTTATTAACTGTATAACCTGGGGCAAGTCATTGCCCCCCTCCTTGGACTTCAGTTCCCTTAATTGAAATTCTTTCATTTACAGATCTCAGCTTTTGCTAATATAACTGTTTTCAATTTAGGTTGCAACAAATGGAATAGGCGATCTTCTTGGTTCTGTAAGTGAATTATTATGGATTATAGCTGATCTTGAAATGAGTTAGGCTTTAATTCAAGTCTCAGTTACAAGCTCTATGATCCCAGTCAAACAAATCAAAACAAGAGAGTATTCGAGAGTATCCTGTTAATTTGAATATAATAATCTGAATTATTGAGGAAAAATGTATTCTGGATGGAATTACTAGAAAAGAATTTGTAAAGAGAGATAATGTGTGATGAACATTGTAGGAGTGTAATATTAAGGAAAAATAGAAAGAATAGGGAAAAATATTCTAATCAGTGTCTTATTCTATGAAATGAAGGGCTAAGATCTCTAAGGATTTACATCTTACTGCTTGGAATGTATTCCACATTTATGTCTACCTCTTCGAATTCCTAATTTTCAAGTTTTTCTTTATTCCTCTTCCCCTTGCATTTTAAGGTCCTCTCAGTGTCTGCCCACCTTGGATTATTATAGATCTTTGAAAGATTTAAGAATTCTGAGCACTGCATTGATCAACTATGATTCTAAAGGACTAAAGTCAAAGAATACTAAATTTAGGACATACAAGAGAGGGAGACACACTAAAGATGCACAATGGGCTGACTACGAACATGGTCAACATTGGAATTAGTTTTCTTTGCTCATGCATATTTGTCATGCAGTTTTGCTTTCATTTACTATTTTGTTGGATGGGAAAATAAATGTTTTTTTAATTCAAAATGCATTTAATTTTAAAAGGATGTGACTGGTGATTATCAATATTTCCATAGTCATATAAATATATATATATGTATATATGTATTATATATATACATATATATATATATGTATATATATATATATATATATATATATATATATCATTCTTTTATCTGAGGCAGAGGACATGATAGATTGGAGAGGGGAAAAGACCAGAGGAAATCATTTAGCTACTTTAGCAATCCTATTCTGAATTACTGAGGATATGAACCAAGACAGGAATAACAGGCTTTGAGAAAAAAAAGGAAGAACCAAGGAGAAATTGACTAAAAAATGTAAAAAAGAATATGACTTTCTTTTTTTTCAGGTTTGTTTGCAAGGCAATGGGGTTAAGTGGCTTGCCCAAGGCCACACAGCTAGGTAATTATTAAGTGTCTGAGGCCGTATTTGAACTCAGGTACTACTGACTCCAGGGGTGGTACTCTATCTACTGTGCCACCTAGCTGCCCCCAAAGGAATATGATATAACATAGAAGTTCAATAAATATCTACCATATGTAGGGCAGCATGCTGTGGGAGTGTGGACCTTGGGGTCCATCAGGATGACCTCAATTTAAGTTTCACTTCTGACACATACTGGCTATGTGACCTTAGGATCACTTAACCTTCAGATTTTCAATCTCTGAAATGATAAATGGCAGAAGAGTTTGTAGGAACTAGCCTGGGGTACAGAGAAATTCAGTGATCTCTCCAGGGTTTTCTAATCAGGATGTAGCAAGGTCAAGATCCAAATTATGGCTTCTAGGTATCCAAGACTTACAAAATATCTTACAAGATGATTCGTCAAATTTAAGCATTTCTTTACAAGTCTTCCTCTATACACATTAAGAACACTGATTTAAATTTGCATATTCTATAGAGCTTGGAGCTAGGTGGCACAATGCATAGAACACTAGACTTGGAATCAAGAAGTTTCATATTCATTCAAATCTATATTCATCCCTTACTAGCTTTGTGACCCTGGTCAAGTCCTTTAACAGTGTTTGCCTTAGTTTCTTCATCTGTCAAAAGAGTTGGAGAAGGAAATGGCAAACCATTCCAATATTTTTTGCCAAGAAAACCCCAAATGGCAAAGACAAAGAGATGGACACTACTGAACTAAAACACTATCAACAGCAGTCTTGGTTGACATTCCAGCTTAGTAAAAGTTCCTATTTAGAAACTGTAGAAGGGGCAGCTAGGTGGTGCAGTGAACTTGAGTTCAAACCTGGCCTCAGACATTTAATAATTACCCAGCTGTGTGATCTTTTTTGGGAAAAGATTTTATTTATTTTGAATTTTACAAATTTTCCCCTAATTTTGCCCCCCCAAGGCAGTTTGTTAGTCTTTACATTATTTCCATGGTACACATTGATCTAAGTTGAATGTGATGAGAGAGAAATCATATCCCTGAGGAAGAAACATAAAGTATGATTATATAGCAGAATTACATAATAAGACAACATTTTAAAAAAATTAAAGGTGATAGTCTTTAGTCTTTGTTCAAACTCCACAATTCTTTCTCAGGATAAAGATGACATCAGATAACCCAAAATTGTCCCTGATTGTTGCCCTGTTGGTACAAGTCCATTAAGGTTGATCATCACTTCCATGTTGCTATTAGGGTGTACAACATTCTTCTGGTTCTGCTCATCTCACTCAGCATCAGTTCATATAAATTCAGGCTTCCCT
This sequence comes from Macrotis lagotis, assembly GCF_037893015.1. Classification (NCBI taxonomy): domain Eukaryota; kingdom Metazoa; phylum Chordata; class Mammalia; order Peramelemorphia; family Peramelidae; genus Macrotis; species Macrotis lagotis. The sequence continues at coordinate 28,041,567 of NC_133660.1, forward strand.
GAATTCCCATCCCTCCTGGTTTCTAAAAGCACAATGGTGTTCCATGACATACATATGCCACAGTTTATTAAGTCACTCCCCAAATGATGGACATTCACTTAATTTCCAACTCCTTGCCACCACAAACAGAGCTGCTATGAACATTTTTGTATAGGTGATGTTTTTACCCTTTTTAAAAATCTCTTCAGGGAATAGACCCAGTAGTGGTATTGCTGGATCAAAAGGTATGCACATTTTTGTTACCTTTTGGGCATAATTCCAAATTGCTCTCCAGAAAGTTTAGATGAGTTCCCAGCTCCACCAATAATGAATTAGTATCCCAGATTTCCCACATCCCTTCCAACAATGATCATTGTTCTTTCTGATCATATTGGTCAATCTGAGAGAGGTGTGAGGTGATACCTCAGAGATGCTTTAATTTGCATTTCTCTAACAATTAGTGATTCAGAGCAATTTTTCATATGACTATGGAAAGCTTTGATTTACTCATCTGTAAATTCTAGCTATATGTGATGTTGGGCAAATCACTTAATCTCATTGCCTTGTGAAAACTAAAAACTAAAAACAAAAACAAACCAACCAAAAGCTGTAGAAAATTAATCAATATAGCCCAGACACCTTTACTGATCTTTTCAGGACATATTATTCTTAGTAGATGCTGTTGCTGCTGCTGATGTTGATGAAAATGATGATGATGATGATGATGATGATGATGATGATGATGATAACTGCATAACTGTTTGAAACTAAAATGCTTAATAAATGCTTGTTGATTGACTGTCTGAATGAATGAACCGATGAATAAATGATAGAAAAAAGCACTTACCATTTACTAAGCACCAAATAAAGACAGTCCTTATCTTTAAGAAGTTTATGTTCTAAACAAAGGAGACAACACATAATGGAGAATATTGGCTAGGGAGAACTGTTTTGTTTTGGATAGTTACAGAGATAGTGATTGGAGCCAGGGGGGAAATAGATAGGTTATTTTTTCTCATTAACAAGGTTGGCATTCATTTGGTTTTGTGGTGGGAAAGTGGCTATTTTGAAGACAACCAGGGATAAAAGTAGTGAATGATTAGTATCAGCCTAGCTATACTGAGCCAAGTGAAACATTCATTGATCAGAGCAGTGGGTTCCCACAGTAGGAATTTTGGGATTAAAAAGATAAACACCCAAAGCTATGGTAACTTGTGGTTTCCCAAGTGTTCTTCCTTTGATTTTATGCTTGGATGAAGTTAGACACTCTAAATGATCTATAATATTTTATTTTGAACATTTTATATTATCTATAATATATTTTCTTTCTTTTTTATATTTTATTTTATTCCAGTTATGTGCAAAAACAAGCTTCAACATTCACTTCCAAAACGTTCAGTTCCAAATGTTCTCCTTTCCTCACACTCCACTCTCCCTCATAGAGAAAGCAAGTTTACTTGATATAGATTCAAAATGCGTAGTCATGAAAAACATTATCACAATAGTGATGTTGTAAAATAAACACACAAAGAAGAAACCTCAAGAAAAATAAAATGATAAAAAAAAAACAAGTACTCTCCAGTCTATATTCAGACACCATCAACTCTGTCTTTGGAATATTTAGTATTTTTTATCATAAGCCTTTCAGAATTCTCTTGGATCAAAGCATTGCTGAGAAAAAGTAGGTCATCCACAACTCATCATCCTACAATATTACTGTTACTTGGTATACAGTACATTTCCCATTCCATATGCTCTTCTAAGTTGTTTTTTAATTGAGAACATCCTGCTCATCATTTCACATAACAGAACAGCATTTTGTATCAATCACATAACACATTTTGTTAAGTCATTCACAAACTGATAGGTATCCCTTCAATCTTCAGCTCTCTGATACCATAAAAGCGCTGCTATAAATATTCCTATACAAAATAGGTTCTATTCTTCCTATATTTCAACTCTTCTGGAATATAGACCTGACAGTAGCCAAAGGGTAGACATGATTTTGTAACCTTGTAGGCATAGTTCCAAATTGCTCTACAGAATTGTTGAATCATTTCACAACTCCTCCAGTAGTACATCCATGTCTTGATTTCTCTACATCCTCCCAACATTTGTCATTTTCTCTTTATGTCCTATTAGGTATCCAGTAGGTATTAGGTAGTATATCAGAATTGTTCTCATACAAATTTTTCCTATCAGTAGTAAATTAGTAGTAAATTTTACCTATTTAAATAGATTGCATTGATATTTTCATCTGACAACTGTTTATATCTCTTGATTACTGATCATTTGGGGATTGGCTCTTATTTTTCATAAATCCAACTCATCTCTATATTTGAAAAATTAGGTCTTTATAAGAGAAACTTGTTTCAATATTTTTTCCCACAGTTACTATTAATAACTATTTCCCTTCATCCTATTTCACCTACTCCCATTTATTCTTTTTTTCCTCTTCTTTCACCCTGTTTCTCCTGAAAAATGTCTTGCATCTGACTTTCCCCTCCCTCAAAATCTTCCCTCCCTTCTATCACCTACACAGCTCCTCCACTCCCCAGTCTCCATTCTCCCATCCTTTTCCTCTCCTACTATCCTCTAGGGTAAGATAGAATTCTATACCCAATTAAGTGTGTATGTTATTTTCTCTGAGTCAGTTTCAAAGAGAGTAAGTCTCACTCACTCATTCTCACCCTCCTCCTCTTCCACTCCACTGCAAAAATTTTTCTTGCCTCTTTTATTTGAAATAACTTACTCAATTCTACATATCCTTTCCCTTTCTCCCATTACATTATTCTCTTGTCCATTGACTCCATCCTTATAATATAGTATGCCTTGAAATTCAACTGGGAAAAGGTGACTGTGGGTGGTAGTGTAGGTGATAGAAAGGAGGGAAAATTTTGAGGGAGTGCATAGTAAGATGCAACATATTTTTGAGGAGGGATGGGGTGAAAGGAGAGGCAAAATAGAATATGCTCCCTCTACATGACCTAATAAATGAGGAAGTTCATATGAGTTATTAGAATTATCTTTCCATGCAGGAATATAAACAGTTCAACATCATTAAAACGTTTATGGTTTGCCTTTCCTGTTTACCTTTTTTTATGCTTAGCTTGAGTCTTGTATTTGAAGATCAAATTTTCTGTCCAGCTCTGGTCGTTTTATCAGTTTTGTTGGGTCATTGATTATTAATTGTAATCCAAGCTCTTTGACCTTCTGAAATATATTCCAAGTTCTATTATCCCTTAATGACGAAGCTGTTATCCTGACGGTGATGGTTTGGTATTTTAATTGTTTCCTTCTGGCTACTTTCAATATTTTCTACTTGACTTGGGAGTTCTGAAATTTGGCTATAATATTCCTGGCAGTTTTCATTTTGGGATCGCTTTCAGAAGGTGATCAGTGGATTCTTTCAACTTCTATTTTACCCATTTTTCTAGAATAGCTAGGCAGTTTTCCTTAATAATTTCATGATAAATGATGTCAAGACTCTTCTTTTGGTCATGACTTTCAGGCAGTCCAATAATTTTTGAATCATCTTTCCACATCTTTTTCCATGTCAATTGTTTTTCCAATGAGATATTTCACATTTTCATCTAGTTTTTTGTTCCTTTGGTTTTGTTTTATTGTTTCTTAGTTTCTCACAAAATCATCAGCTTCCCTTTGCTCCATTCTATATTTTAAGGAATTATTTTCTTCAGAGAATTTTTGTATCTCCTTTTCCATTTGGCTAATTCTTCTTTTTAAGAGATTCTCTTTTTTGTACTACTTTTTCATTTGACTCAATCTGATTTTTAAGATGTTATTTTATTCAATATTTTTCAGTATCTCCTTCACCTTGCTGCTGAATCACTCTTATTTCTCTTCTCAGTTTTTCCTCTACCTCCCTTACTTGATATTCAAAATCTTTTTTGAGATTTTTCCATGGTCTGAGACCGATTCATATTTTTCTTAGAGGCTTTATATGGAGAAGCTTTGACTTTGTTATCTTCTGAATGTATATTTTGATATTCCACGTGACCAAAGTAATTGTCCATGGTAGGTTTTTTTTTCTCCTGTTATTTGCTCATTTCCTCAGCCTATGACTTGTTTTTAACTCTTTGTAAGGTGGGGCTCTTCTTCCAGTATGGAGGACAAAACTATCCCAAACTTTTGAGGCTCTCTGCAGCTGTTATGAGAAATACTCCAAGGGACCTGCAAGTTTTAAACTCCTTCGAGGTCTTTTGAGTGGCTATGACTTCTGGCTTATACCCTGGTCTGTGTGGGATTGCAAGCACTCCCCTCTGCCCTGGAACTGTGAGGAGATTTCCCACTCTTCTAGGGCAGTAAGTTCTGTTGTCTTACTCCTTTTCCTAAGACTTCTCTAGACTTTGATCCAGATCTGAGTATGGGCAAAGCAACAAAGTCTTGCCCTCAGAGATAGCAAAGAGACCCCTTCAGTCTCTCCTGACTACCATTAGTGATTTCAGATGTTGCTCCTGAGGCCTGTTCCAGGTCCTTGTGGTCTGGGTCTGTGCTGTTGAAGCTTATGTTGTTCCAATTTCACTCTAATGCAACAAAGTTTTCCTGTTATCCTTGACAATGCCTGGGCTGAGTTCTAGAAACTGCTACCATAGGCCCCTGACTCAGGGGCCATGTGATATGTTCCTGGATGACTGGGACAGGTTCACTCAGGTGCCACCAGGGCTGCACTTTCAAACCCTTTCCTGTGGATTTGCCAAATTGTCTTGGACAGGAAAATTGTTTCACTCAGGCTTTGGTGAGTTCAGCTACTCTAGGATAGGGTTAGAGTCATTATTTTAAGGTATATGGAGTGGTTTGGGGGAGAAATCAGGTGAATCCCTGCCTTTACTCTACCATCTTGGTTCCATCCCTCTACAATATATACTTAAGAATTCCTCCTAAGAAAATAACTACCATTTAAAGAGTGTAGCAAAAAAGTACTCTAACATATATTATTATTATTATTATTATTATTATTATTATTATTATTATTATTATTATCTTCATTTTACAGAAGAGAAAAACTAAGAGAAGTTAAATAACTCAGATTTCAAATTTAACTGTACCTAACTTTAAATCCCATGCCACTTAACTGTGAGGAGAGTGACAATCCATTTTGTTAATCTTTGGTAATCATCCATTGTTACTTATGGAAACAGTAAATAATTTTTCCTGTCTCATTTTTCATAATTTTATTAGATTTTTTTTTAATTCTGGGAACCTGTTCAGAAGAATCTGTGAGAAAAATCAGCTATGCCAAGAAGTTTCCTGTACACAAAGTGTTGAGTTTTGTTACTGTTCAATGTTATATCCAATTCTTTGTGACACCATTTGGGATTTTCCTGGCAAAGATACTAGAGTGGTTTGCCATTTCCTTCTCCAGAAACTGATACAGAGTTAGATTATTTGTCCAGGTTCACAGAACTAGTCCATGTTCTAGGGAGAGATTTGAATTCAGATTCTCCTATTTTATCCACCCTACCACCCAACTTTCCCTCCAGTTGGACTTGGTCCTAAGGAAAACCCACTCTGTTGTAGGCCTGTCTCCTCAAGTGACTATGTTTGATATCTTACTGCATTCACAGACTCCCAGAGTCTCAGCTGGAAGGGACTCAGAGACCCTTGAATCCAAAGACTTCCTATGTGTTATGACAAAGGCATAAACTAGTTTAAAGTCTATGTAGTATAAAATAAATATAAATTAAGTACATACTATATATCAGATACTACTTCATTGCTGGGAATACAAATACAGGATTTTCCCAGTCTTTAAGAATTTGACCTTCATAATGGAAGAAGATAGTACATAAAAGGGAGTTAAAGGAGAGAAGCTATTTATTTCAAAGCAAGGTAGAAAATGAACATGACTGATAAGAACATTTTCTCAAATGGAACTTCTGAAGAAGAACTTATTCATACTGTTCTCAAAATATTTAAAAAAACAAATTCCTGGAATTGAGGAAGACTACCCTCCATTGCATTGCTAACAAATGACATCCAGTCTTTTTTTGAAGTCAATCATTCAGGTTAATCCTATCTCTAGAATCAGCTCCTTCCAATTCATTGAACAATCCAGGGTCTTCACTATAAGCTTCCCTCCCATCCTCCACTTAGATCAGAGACTATATCTGCCGTTCAGTAAGTCAGCTCAATGTTCCTATTTCTGGTCAATAAAATCAAGTATTAGAAGTCAGGAAATGTGTATTCACTCTTCCACATGACAAACCTTAACAGACTTGGAGACAGCTGAAAAAAGTCCAGCTTCCTCTGGTCCTCCTAAATTCACAAGGTCCTCCTCTGGTCATGAGGAGGCTAAACCAAACATTAAGATGAAGTGACTCTCTTAAGACTTTAGCTAGGTTTTTTCTTCTTTCTTCTTTTTTGTTTGTTATTTTTCCCCCTCAAAGCTGCTTAAAGGATGTGGATAAGGCTTGGAATTTTATAGAAGAACATCTGGCTATGAAAGGAGGTCCATTAGATTAATGCCTTTGATGGAGTGATTGATTCATTCATTATAAGTGGATGAGATGTTTGAATGATTCAATTAACCCACACCCTCTGGTTTTATGGCACATTCTCCAGGTCTCCCAAAATCCTATTTCCTTTCCTCTGGAAGTAAGGTGATAAATAATGAGGTTTTTTGATTTCCTAGATAACTTCATTTTTAAAAAATGTTCCTTGCTGATGCATTTTAAAATAAATATATTTACAATCCTTATTATGTGTTAAGTGGATTTTTTTTTCCTTGAAAGACTTTTAAGTATTTAACTTGTAATTATTAAGTGTCTGTGGTCAGATTTGAACTCAGGTTCTTCTGACTTCACATTTACTACCTGTGTGACCTTGGACAAGTCATTTAACCCTGATTGCCTTTTCATCTTGGTCTATCTCCAGTTGCTCTGATTCATATTTGGCCAGACTTAGATGACTTCAGAGGAGAGAGGGAGATTAATGGCTTAGTATGGCATTCTCTCAATGAGATCCAACTCCCCTGATATCATGGTCTTCTTAGAGAATGAAGAATAAGTATCATCATCAGGTAGAACTATAGATAGATAACTGGACCTAGAGTCAAAAAGACCTAAGCTCAAATCCAGCCTTAGATACTTGGCTATATGATTCTAGTTAATCCACCTAATCTACTTATTGCCTCAGTTTCCTCAAATGCATCTATTCCCTAGGTGGTTGTTAGGATAAGAAGAAAGGGAAAGAAATATTCATTTATTATTTGCCTACTAGGTCTTAGGTATTATTCTCAATGCTTTACTTATGGAACAACCCAAATAGGAGCTATTTCTTTTCCCATTTTTAGAGTTGAGGAAACTTGTTTCCTAGCTTCTAAATGGGAAAATGATACAACTTTTATAAAATGTTTTCTAAACAGTAAAGGACAATATAAATTATTAACTATTATTTTTATTGTTATTATAATCATTATCAACTGGGGAATTGCTGAACAAATTTTAGTATGAGATTGTGATGGAATGCTGCTGTGCCATAAGAAATGATGAGTTCAATGATCTTAGAAATAGAAAGACTTACATGAAATAATGAAGAGTGAAATGAGCAAAATCAAAAGAACAATGTATATAGTAACAAAAAGTATTATTTTAATTTTTTAAATTACATGCAAAGATAGTTTTCAGCATTTATACTTTTGTAAGCTATTGATTTCCACATTTTCTTCCCACCCTCCCTTTCTTCCCTCTTCCCCATGGCAGCAAACTATCTACTATAGGTTGGACATATATGAGCATATTTAACATATTTCCATTAGTGAAGTTGTAAAGAACAATGAAAACTAAGGGAAATAAACATGAGAAAGAAAAAAACAAAATAAATTTTTAAAGTGCATTCAGACTCCATAGGTTTTTATCTGGATGAGGATGGCATTTTATATAGCAGTTGTCTCTATGGATCACCGAACAACTGAGAAGAGCTGCTTTCATTCTAATTGATCATCTCAAAATGTTGCTGTTGATATGTATGATGTTCTCCTGCTTCTCCTCCCTTCACCCAGCATCAATTCCTGAAAGTCTTTCCAGGATATTCTAAAGTCTGGCCTCTCAACTGTTCTTAGAGAATAATAGTACTCTGTCATGTTTATAAAACATAACTTGTTCAGTCATTCCCAAAGCCATGGGCATCCCCTCAATTTCCAATTTTTGCTACTACAAAAAAGAGTTGCTATAAATATTTTTGGACATGTGTGTCCTTTCCCCTTTTTAATGATCTCTTTGGGATACAGACTTAGTAGTGGTATTGCTGGATCAAAGGAGGGTCTGCAGTTTTGATGCCCTTTGGGTATAGTTCCAAATTGATCTTCTGAATGTTTAGATCAGTTCACAACACCAACAGTATATTAGTGTCCCAGTTTTTCCACATCTTATCCAACATTGATCATTTTCCTTTTTGTTGTTTTAGTCAGTCTAATAGACATGATTTATCAATATTGTTTTAAGAATGGCTTTGAGGAACCAAGACATTTTGACCATTATAAATACCCAAATTAATTCTAAAGGACATTTGAAGAATGATGCTATCTGCATCCAGAGAAAGAACTGATAAATAGAAGTATTTATATACACACATATTGTGTATTTATGTCTAATTACAGCCATCTCTAAGGCAGAGGGAGAGACACAAGGAAGAAAAAAATGAATTTATATGATAACTTTAAAATATTTTTAAAGAAAATGAGAAACTGTACATAATAGATTTACACTTTCTTATGCAATCATCTTTTTTTGTTATACTATGTTATGGAAATATTTTTTTATCCCCTAAATTTAAAAATGAGGGGGGAAGCTAGGCAGTGCAGTGGATAGAACACCAGCCCTGGAATCAAGAGTACCTGAGTTCAAATCCAACCTCAGACACTTAATAATTACTTAGTTGTGTGGTCTTGGGCAAGCCACTTCACTGCATTTGCCTTGCAAAACATTTTTTTAAAAATTTAAAAATGAGGTAAAACAAAAATTACCTGTAAGCCATTTAGGTAGCATAGTGTATAGGGCTCAGGACTTGTAGCCATGAAAACAGTGTGATTTCTTTCTTTAATGATTACTAATTTTATGACCCCAACCAGGTCATTTAACCTCACCTGACCTCAGTTTTCTCCCCTATAAAATGGTAACACCTCTTTTATAGAGTGCTTATGAAGATCAAATGACATAATATGTATGAAGTGCTTACAAACCTTGAATATAAATGCTAACTTTTATTATTATTAATGTAGAAAAACTGATAGCTTAATAAAAAACTTCTTTGGGGACAGCTAGGTAGTGCAGTAGATAGAGCACCAGCCCTGGAATCAGAAAGACCTGAGTTCAAATGTGACCTCAGACACTTAATAATTACCTACTCATCTGGCCTTGGCCAAGCCACTTAACCCCATTGCCTTGCAAAAAACCTAAAATAAATTTTAAAAAGCTTATTTGATACCTATTTGCTAATCTGTGAAATTAGTTCTTGGAGAGAATTCTTGGAATTTACTGGATACCTTCCTAAACCATTTCCTCCCCCTAGTACGAAGGGCTAAGGTTATTGATTATATTTAAAAATGAAAATGTGCTGCTTTTCTTGAACCTTCTATGACAGAGAGCTTGAGGCATCTAATTGTTGGTCTTTTTTAGAATTACCACATTAAAACAAATGAAGAAAAAGAATCTTGGGATTAAGTTTTGAAATAGTAGTATTACTGAAGGGCAAATCATACCCCCCTAGTGCTCATAGGCAAGGAGGGAAGGGGGAAAAAAAAACCAATAAAATCAATTCACAGGCAAGTGGCTCATTGATTCTGAGAACTTTGCAGTTCTTGTGTTTGAGAGAGAACATGACAGGAATAATATCTTAAGATTTATTCTTATAATTATATTGTAACATAAGAAACTTGGGAATTCAACTGTGCATGCCCACACATATGCCTATATGTGGGGATATGTCACCAAGTCATCTTGAAGGTATTCCTTTAACCTCTTCATGGTATAAATCCAGCATTAGAATAGCTATTTATGAGGTCTTATGATTTTCATTGTATTTTTGTATACATTTTTGTTTGCATTCTTTTCAAAGTACTATTACAATTTGTAAAAGAAAATAATAAAATCTATAAATGAAAATAGGGTCATAGCTCCTTTTTTGGATGTCGGGTGAGGTAGGAGAAACATATGTGGATCAGTTTCCAATAGATTCTTATATAATGGGGAATATTTATCAAAACATCTATTCAGTAAATTGGTCACCAAGAATTTAACTCCTTTTTTGTTTATTACACCCTGTGCTAAGCAGGAAGTATGGAGAAAGTCCCTTCTCTCAAGGATCCACAGAACTCTTTCATATTCTAAAAAAGGTAGCAACATGCTAAGGATTATTACATTCAAGATAAATACAGAGGAAAAAGTCAGAAAATTTCAAAAGCAAGTCATCAGGAAGGTGTGGGGAGAGGTAAAGAGACCCAAAAGGGCCTTTTGAGGGTATGCCAATCTTTTTATTTATTTATTTATTTACTTACTTACTTATTTATTTACTTATTTATTTTAGGTTTTTCAAGGCAGTGGGGTTAAGTGGCTTGACCATGGCCACACAGCTAGGTAATTATGAAGTGTCTGAGGCCAGATTTGAACTTAGGTACTCCTGACTCCAGGGCTGGTGCTCTATCCACTGCACCACCTAGCCACCCCTGAGGTGTGCTAATCTTAAAAGAAACTAGAGGTAGAAGGTGACTTATTCTAAGAAATGAAATAGAATTACATGGGATCATGGTTTCAGAAATAAAAGGAAGTCTTAGAGATCATTAAATCCAACTCTCTCTTTGGATAGATGGCAAAAAATGAGACCCAGAGTGATTAAGTGACTTGCTCAGTGTCACCCACCTAGTGAAGTTGAGCATCAAAAGAAGCCAGGGTATTGAAGAAAGGGGTCTTATCTATTCTTGTCTCTAATTGATCACATCATGCTTCATATTTGAACATAGATCCTTTGATGTCTGCAAATATAGTACATTTATACTTATATTGAGGTCCCTAATCCACCCTGAACTCATTCCATTGTATCTATCTTAGCTTCTCTAGAGGAGGTGCATCTTTATTGACATCTTTTTCTTTGCCATCTCTTAGTTAAATGCTGATAATAATACATTTATTGTTCAGAGTAAGATGATTGGCCTCCCAGGGCATAATTTGGACCAGAAACTGAACTACAGCACCTTTTTTGTGGCTCTTTCCAAAGTGTTTCTACTTTGTTGACGTTTTCTACTTGTGGGATTTCTATTGCATCATGACTAATAAATAATAAAAAAAAATAGAGAATTGGCCAGTGCCACACCCAGGAAACATCAAAAGTTGAGAGGAGGCAGAAGAATGGAGAGAGAGGGAGAAAAAAAGAGAGAGGGAGAAGAAGAGGGAAAAAAAAGAGGTAGACAGAGAAAGAAGAAAGAAAAAGGATCATTTTCTTTCCACCAGATGTTTCCCTTTCTAAGGAGGAGCAGTTTAAAAAGATCATACATTCAGGGATCACACAATTTGGTTGAACCTGTCTCTGATACCTAGGTAAGTAACCTAATTCCCCCCCACCAAAACTTCATTTTCCTCATCTATAAAAAAAAGTTGTACTATAACCTTTAATTTTCCATCTCTAAAACGATGAATGTTTAATGTGATTATAATTCTTAGCATCTTCATATTCATCAAAATATGAGGCCTAACATTCAAATTCCAGTATTCTTGTATTGATGTTTAAGAGGTATGTGATGAAAGCAAGAAGTCTGTAATATATTGCAAAATGGGAATTACACTGGGGAGAGTATGTAGAATATCATTAAAGAAATATGAAATCAAACAAAGAGGACAAACTGGTGATAGGATAAAAGAGAAGTAAATAAAAATGGGAAGTCTAAAGTTCACTGGCAAGCTCATGAAGGTAAGAGAATCGAATGAAAGCTTCCTATATGAAGGGTGGTGGAAAACTGCCAGAAGGACATGGAAGGTCATAGTTATCGATTAGGGATGGGTCACTATCAATATCAATGGAAGAAGTGTCCACAGTGATAAGGTGACAGGTTCATTTGAGTTTCAATAGATTTTGATATATTAGCATCTGTAAGCATCAAACTTTCTATAATGTCTTTATTATAATAGTAATCAAAAATACTAGTTATATACAGTGGTTGAAATGTAATAGGACTAAATTAAGAAAAATAGGACTAAAGCCACTAATAGAACATTTATAATGGGATAAGATAAATGCAGTCATTATTACATCAGTGAAAAACTTCCAAAATATGTCTTTCATATCTCTTTCTGATCAAATGCCCTCAGATTTCTTCTTATTCTCACTCTCTGTATTATTAAGAGTGGGGAGAATTCTGAAGCTTGGATCATTTAGAACAAAGGAAAAACCATCCTTTTGACAAGATGGGAGTTGAATTTTTATTACAACTATTACCTCAAGTCAAATAATGTGACTAATGGGGAAATTCTTAATGTTTAATGCTAAGGATAAAAGAAACCACTTGAGATTACTCTCTCTGAAATGAGTGTACTACGGTTTCATAAACAGCGATATGATTTCAATGAGTATGGATTTTAGTAATACTTAACAGTTAATAGTCACTTAATTTGACCAACTCAAAATTTGTTTTGTCTATCAGTTACAGGATTTAGAGCTGCAAGGGAACTTAGAAATCAAAGAATCATTAGACTATAGGCTTCAAATAGACCAGGGTTCAGAGGCATCTGGGTGACACAGTAATCCTAATGTGCAGATCAGACCACACCTAGAGTATTGCATCTGATTCTGAATACCACAAGTAGGCGGTCATTGATGAGTTAAAGAGGTTCTTGAAAGGTCCCAAGAAAGACATAGGCTTCAAGTTCATGCCCCAGAAGGCTCAGTTACCAGGACTGAGGACCTGTAACTTTCAGATGACAAAGCTTAGGGGTGATGGAATAGTTGAGGAGGCATCACAAAAAGGTTGGGAGTAAATGATGTTAGTGTCAAGAAGGCAAATTGAAACATAAGGGAAAAGGATAAATAAATTCCTACTAAATAGAGCTATCCCTAAAATGTAACAGGTTGGCTGTCCCTAATGCTATCAGGTAACTTGTTGGGATGGAGCACTGGATTGGGAGCCTGAGGGTTTGAATTCAAATCCTATTTTAGATGTTTCTTCCCTCTTCAACTTTGGGGCAAGCTACTTCACTTCTCTGAACATCAATTTCTTTAACTGTAAAAATAATGATTAAAAATAATAATAGACTTTAAATTGTTAAATACCATCTTCTTCAAGAATCATTTCCCATCCCTTTTGGTGTTTTTGCCTCTTTGGGTTACCTCCAAATTATCCTGTGAACATATATTATTTTTTGTACGTATTTGGTTTGTATGTTTTTCTTTCATTAAATAATGGGCTCCTGTGAGGAAAGGATTACATCTTTTTTCTTCTTTCTTTCTTTCTTTCTTTCTTTCTTTCTTTCTTTCTTTCTTTCTTTCTTTCTTTCTTTCTTTCTTTCTTTGTATATTCAGATTTAAGAATAGCTTCCTATAGAGAGCAGATACTTAATACATGCTTGTTGATTTGATGATTTATTCCTTTCTAGAAATTCTGTCCAAAATGACATCAAGGATTTTGATACAGATTCAAAAATTGAATGGTTGAGTCTTTGAAGACCCCCTTCAAAATATGGGCAACTGTGATTCTAAGGTTAAAGAATTCAAAGATCTCTTCCAGTTATGAACTTAAGACTGTAGCTTTGGATCAACCACAAGATGTTTTTTGAAAGTAGAATTCTGAAGAATTCAGGTGATCTTTAGTTAAACTGAAGGAAAAGAGATAAAATGGGCTAATTATTTAGGAGATAGTCTCATATCTTTTTTAGATCATACCTTTGAAGAGTTCTGTATTCTTGAAGGATTCTAGCAAAACATTTAGATTTAAAAGTTACAGTCAAAAGGGAGTATATTAGTTACCAAATTCAAGTCCACAATTTTATGATAGGTACACAGAGAAGGAGAAACTTGCCAAACATCATATGGGTCAACGTCGGAATTTGAATACACATAGGACTAGGGATCAGGAAGAACTGGGTTCAAATTCTGCCTCATGCATTTTCTAGCTACATGAACTAAGTAAAGTCCTACAATATCTCTTAGGTTCTGTCTCCTTGACTGTAAGATAATAATATCTACCTTACAACTAAGAGATGAAATAAAATTCTAAAAATAAGTATTTCACAGATCTCAAAGAGTTTTATAAATTTAATTATTAAAGCCCTTCAGATTCCTGGTTCATGGTCTTTCCAGGATTCCTAGAGAAGGAATATATCAAAATAGACTGACTGTTTCCTCTTTTTTTCTTATCTTAGAATTTCATGTAGATTAATTCCCTTTTATTATTCCTTCCATTTACTATATTGACAGAAGTCACTGTTCCATGATAATATTCAAGTATATTAATAATAATAAAAATGAGCTATCATAAAAGGAAATATAAGGTAACAGCTGAAAAGATAAAATTAGAAATGAATGCTAGGAAAGGAGTTAAACAAATATCACTAAAACAAGGGTTGGAGGAAAGCCATGCCAAGATAGAAAAATGTAAATAGGAAAGAAAAGCAGCACCTGAAGCCAGGCCAGAAATATGGGAGGAAAGGCCAGAACTCACACTGGAAAGACAAATAAAATGATTTAGAATTAAAAAAGTAAGAAAATAAAAAATAAAAACAACAATGGAAAAAATCTGACTTTTGTTGAGATTGTAAAGAGAAAAACACCCAAATAATTTTTTCATAGCTTTTGATCATCATTCTCACTGAGTAGGCAGGAAAGAGGTTAATGAGGTCTATTCAGAAAAGAGAATGAGACATCCCTTATCAGAAATTTCACCTTAGCCTTTAAAAGATCTGAAGTCAGTGGAGGGAGTGCTGGGCCTGAAGTCAAGAATCTGAGTATGAATCTGATCTTTATATACTATCTGGGTGACTTTCGACAAGTGGGTGAACCTTGTTTCTCTCATTTTCCTCTACTCCAAAATGATAATCATAACATTGTATCTACCTACCAGGGTTGTTGTAAGGTTCAAATGGAGTAATAGTTGAAAAGCACTTTTCAAAACTTTTAAGTGATTTTTACAATATGACATAGTATAGCATAGCAAAACAAGCAAACAGAACAATCTGGTGTAACATGACTTAATATAATGTAATACAATACAACATAATACCATAATCATATCACATCATCACACAAAATGTAATATGATATATGAAATGTATGATAGGATATATGTAAAATAAAATACAATATCTAAAATAAATTTAATACAAAGTAAATAAAAATAAAACAAGATAATTTTAAATATGCCACATAACATATATAATATAAGAATAGAACATTAAATTATCTTATTATTTTTGTTATTATTAAACCACCAGATTTGTGAGGATTCTCTTTGTCTCCACAACAAATGCTCTCCTAAAAGAGAATTTGAACTCAAGCATTCCTGACCTCAATCCAGTGCTTCATTAACTATCCCAACAACTTGCCTGATAGCATCAGTGGTAAGCAGCCTTTTACACTTAAGGATAACTTTAATTGATAAGAATGTATCTTTTTTCCCTGTCACATTTTGCCTTTTTGGCACTCACATCATTTGCCCCCAGCCTAATACTGATGTCTCCTCAATTATTCCATCAACACTCTTTCCTTCTTTTCTTCTCATTCTCTTCTCTACGTTCCTCCCAAATTTTAATGTGGGAGACACAAACACATATATATCAGAAAATACAAAATAAATACAGAATATTCTTAGAAGTAAAAGCTGCTATTTACTATGAGAGATGAAAGGGAAAGTTTCCAGTACTACATGGATAGATGCTATTTCCTGCAGAGTGATTTCTTTATAGAGAGGTCAATTATCAGGCATAGGTTTGGCCTCGAGTGATGCCATTTCAGCTCAAGGAATATGTATTAGTTTTCACCCTGATTCTAATTCTATGATTTTGAATGGATGCTTGTCATTGCCTGGACAAGTAAAAAATCAGAGTACTTGTTCATTCCTATAGAGATTCCTTCCCCAGATCCCATTCCTATAATAACATTTCTTGATACGAGCCAGATCAAAGGGTCGACTTCCATGGTATTATATTCACAGAACTTCATAATTACTTTTTCCTGTCTTTCCCTTTTATACATTAAGCCCTGATAGAAGAACTCAACCTGGACTTGTTCTTAGTCTGTTTTTTCCTTAGTATTTTGCACCTAAGTCATTCAAGTGAATTTCCCCGGCACACTCAAGACCCCTATTGTGACCTAAAACTCCTCTCCTTCTTCTGTCACTCACTAGAGCTTTTCCATGACCAAATATACCCCTTTTTTACTTTACAGAGGCGGGAGATTACATATCAATGTCAAATATCTGATACATGGTCATTTAATGTGTTGATTTAATCTTACTAAAGTGCTTTTCTTCCTCTCTTACTTATTGTTTCTATGGGTAGGGGAGGAGAGAAGGTGGAATATATTTGGAAATGAAGATTATCAAAAGCAAAGATATATTAATTGAAATATTATATTTTATAAAAAGAAACAAGAAAAATTGGGCTTGGGCCCTGAGACCACAGACTAAAAGTGGGTGTATTTCCCCAATATAAATGTATTTGCATGCTAAATATAACATAAAATCCCCCATAGGTATCTAATTTGACTCTAAAACAACTAAGTTGCACAATTCCCAGAGAGGTCATAGTATCATATGACCATAGAACAATATGAATTTTTTTCTAGCTTTGGAAAACAACAGTTTCAAAAGAGGGATGAATAATGGTATAGTATTAGCCTTTTCATTAGGAAAGCCTGTAGCAATGTTTTAATGGTATTCTCTTGTGTAGATATGGAATCAGAGATCCATACTCACTTAGTAGCTTCAGGGCTGGTTGAATCGAACTGAATTGAATTCTGGGTGTCTTTATATGATTTTTTGCATGTTAATGAACCATCATCAATTGAAAAGATATTTTAATTTAATTTACTAAGCATATATGTAATAATAATTATTATATTATCAAGGTAGTTTCCTGATTGAGTCTACAATTTGGTTGAACAGACAAGGAATTCCATTTTGAAAGAAATTACTTGAAAAGGCACAGTTGACTAATCATTCACAAAGAGAAAATGAAGATTCTTCCCTTTGAGTTCCCTTTATCTCCCTCTACTTTTAAAGGCCAGATTAGATCAGAGAGGAAATAGGATGGCTGTTTTTGTCAAGGGGGGTAATGAGCTAGGGTGGGACTAGATCAAAAACACCAGAGAAATGAGGTCACCCAGAGGTTTGTCTTCATGAATTTATTCATTGGGATGCAGCTTGTGCCCTCAAATGAGATGGACTCATTACCATACTGGAAGCATTGGTGTGCAGAGCTAGTGCGTGAGATGATTGGAAAGTGACCCCAAATGGCCATTAAGAGTCAGGGAGAGTCTGAAGCTTCAGGGGAGAAACAATCAGCTGGACATTCTTGAAAATATTCAGTCTCATTGTTTTATGTCATTTTAGAAAGGAAATAAGGATGCTTTCCTGAGAATAAAATCTGGGGAATAAGATGTGTAAGGCTAATAAAAATGCAGACTCCAATTTGAGTCTGAAAAAAAAATCAGTCTGCCATCATAATTTTCCTTACAATTATATCTAGCTTTTTAAAGATTCCATTTCTTGCAAAAAATATCACCACTAAAAAGTCTCTTTCTCTCTATATATAGCACACATAGTAAATATATATATTATTTTATAATATAATATATAATTATATATATTTATATAAATAGAATGCATATACATTTATCTATGCATTTATCTATCATTTGATGAGCTCAAACTAGGTAGAGCCATGCAACCTGTATTACAACAAAATAGCCCATTTTAGACCATATTGCATTAGTTGAATAACATGGAGTTGGATGGGACATTCTCATTTCCCTTGGAGGTTAATTTCCTTTTCTTCTTTTTTTTTTAGTAAGATTGGGAGGTTATTCACTTTGAAGTTTAAGTGTTTGCAATGAAGGATCACTCTCTAAAAACCAGAGTGAAAAATAGGCAATCAAAGATAATGATAATAAAGGTAATTGAAAAAAGCTTTCAAAATTTCTTTTGTGCATGATAACAGAAGCTTCCTTTCACAGGTATGGTAGGAACAGCATCAATTTTATGTAGATTGGGTCAATTTCCTTTTTTAAGTCCTGCCAACATACTTGACCAGGCATGAGGTTATGCTAGAGATGCAAAGAAAGCAAAAAAAGGAAGGCCCTGTCATCAACAAGTTTCCAATCTAATGGCAAGACATGTGAATTACTGTAGATGGTAGATAAATATTGAGTAAATTTAAAGTAATCTGAAATAGCTTGAGGAATGGGATAATACTTTCTGCAGAAAGTCAGACTTGAGTAAAGACATTGAGTTAGGGAAACCAAGATAGAATGGAGAAGACAGGGCCTTCTAAATATGGGGCACAGTCAATGAAGAGCTACAGAGGAACATCATATGTGAGGAATGGAAAGGAGACCACTCAAAGTAGGATTGCAGAATGGTGGAAGGTAATAAAATTAAAAGATTTGAATGGTAGGAAGGGGATCTGCTTGAACAGTCAAAATCAGGACTTATATTGTTCCTAGAGAAAATAGGAATCCACCCAGAACTCATTGAGCAAGGTTATGACATAGTTAGACATATTTTTGAGTTGTTTCAGTCATGTCTGACTGTGACCCTATTTAGGGCTTTCTTGGCAAAGATATTAGACTGGTTTGCCATTTCCTTCTCCAGCTCATTTTCCAGATGTGGAAATTGAGGCACACAGGGGTAAGGGTCCTATAGCTAGAAGGTATTTAAGCCCATATTTGAATTCAGGAATATGAGTTTTCCTGATACCAGGCCACTACACCACCAAACTACTCCAGGTTAAGCCTACTCCATTAGAAACATATCTTGGCAACAGAGCATGGGATAGATAGGATAGACAAGAGATTAGAGACTTAAGGGAGGACGGAACTGAATTAGACTGGGCTTGTATGGATGAAAGAACTGTTTGAGAAGCATAGGTAAGGGGGAAATGATATGAATGTTTTCCAGATCTAGTAGCTCCAAGGCTTAAAGTTTGAACAATGGGCACATCTTACTCATCATTTGAGGCATTAAACAGCTCAGGTTATGGTGAACTGGTGTTTCTTTCTCGGCCCCCCTGATGAATTTGGAGGTAATAGGAATCAGCATCCACTTGAGGGTTGCCCTGCTTGGCCCAGAACAACATTGTACCAATATTTCAAAAAGTTGTATCTTTAGAACTATACCAGCAACTGGGATTGGTGTGCCCTTTTGGTGAGGATTGTATGCCTTCCATGCTTATTCCTTATGTATCCTCCAACAGATCCACCATGGGAGTCTAAGTCTACCAGATATACTAAGGATCCTTCTTTTGGCATTCTATGGATCCCACCTTAGTATACTTGCTTCCATTTCAATATTCTTTACTCTATGTATGATAGAGTCACTTCTTTTCTCAATTATATATCACTCTGATAATGATGGTAATAGAAAAGAAGGGGACAATCATTAATTAAGTCCCTATGTGTTAGTCATTATGATAAGTGCTTCACAAATGAGAACTCATTGTATCCCCTCAAAAAGACCTGGGAAGTAAGTCCTATTATTATTTTCATTTTATGGTTGAGAAAACTAAGGCAAAGGTAAAATGTCTCATTCCAGCCACACAGCTGATAAGTGTGTGAGACTGGATTTAAAATTGTCTTCTTGATTCCAAGTCCAGTACTCTAAACAGTGTGCTTCCTAGTATCTGCTGCCTCTTCTACTGTTGGGATTCTTTTTTCAAGGAGGTCCACATTGACAATAAGGTTGATACACGCATTGCCAGAGCTAGATCACTCTTTGGGAGACTCCACAAGAAAGTACAGGAGAGAAGAGATATTAGACTGACCACCAAACTGAAGGTCTACAGAGCCGTTGTGCTGACCTCATGGCCATATGCCTATGAAACCTGGATACTCCACTAGCATCATGTCAGGAAATGGAATGTCTTCCATTTAAATTGACTTAGGAAGGTTCTGAAGATCACCTGGCAGGAGAAGATCCCAGACCCTGAAGTCCTTTCTCAATCTAAACTGCCTAGCATTCCAACATTACTGCAGAGAGCACAACTAGGATGGGCTGGACATGTGACCATTTGCCAAAACCACTATTTTATGGAGAGCTTACACAGGCAAGTGTTCACAAGGGGATCATAAGAAGTGGTACTGAGACACCCTGAAGGTCTCATTGAAGAACTTGATTGTGCAGCATAGGAGACCCTGGCACAGGACCACTCAGCATGGCATGCCCTCATCAGTGAGGGGATGGTCTCTATGAGGAAAGTAGAATTGAAGCAGCTCAGAGGATACATGAAATAGGTAAGTTTAGAGTGACCACCCCAGATGTTCATAAACACTATTTGTGTCCAACCTGTGTTGGAACATTGGTCTGATCAGTCAACATCGGACACACTGTCTCAAATAATGTCATTTTGATCTTCTTCAGTAACAAAGGACAGGGGTGGCTAGGTGGCATAGTGGATAAATCATGGCCTTGGAGTCAGGAGTACCTGGGTTCAAATCCAGTCTGAGACACTTAATAATTACCTAACTGTGTGGCCTTGGACAAGCCATTTAACCCCATTTGCCTTGCAAAAACAAAAAAAAAATAACAAAGGACAAGAACCAAACAAACAATATTCTTTATGTAGGATATAATGTAAAAAGTAACTTGCATGACATGGTTCTCCCCTCCTACTTCCTCCTGAAATTATGCTTTGGTTTATAAAGAAAAGAAATTTCCGGGGAAACTTGTTGACACAGTAGATAGAGATATGAGTTCAAATATGACTTTAGACCCTCAGTAGCTGTGTGATCCTGGATAAGTCAGTTAACTCCACTTGCCTCAAAAAAAAGCAAAAAAGAAAAGAAAAATTCAATCTGTTTTCATGTTATCAAACTCTATTGCATTTTATTCTTGTCAAGGTTCAACTTAAGTGCTATCACCTTCATGAAAATTTTCCTGATTCATCCTCCCCAGTTATTATTGCTTCAAAATAATTTGATTTTTATTTGTTTTACATAAAAGTTGTATGCATTTACCCATGTATGTATTGATTTGTTTTTCTTGATACTGGGTTTCCCTGGCTTCTCCCAGTTGAAAGTGTAAAGACCAACCATTCCTCTAATAAACTTAGCGACTTTGACCTGGTTTGTCTCTTATCCAATCCAATATTCTTTGATTTAGGTAACCTAGTGTTCCTCCTTTTTTTCATGGGTCTCCACCTATTGGTGACCAACTTCTTGCAGACATCCAAACAATTTTAATCCAATACAACACCCAATACCCAGGCTCAAATTATCTACCCTCTTGAATCTCTTTAGAGGTAAAGATTAGAGGCATGTGCCAATAATGTAGAAAATATTTAATCAATCATTCTTTTAAATCATAACTTTATGCCTAAAGGTTAATTATATTATTGTAACATATTTACTTTTAAAATATTATATATATATATATATATATATATATGTATTCTGTGTTTCCAGATAACTATTATCTATACAACTGTCCATTTGTCTATTTGTCTTGAAGTATTTTGATGCATAATGAATAGAATATGGAGTTGGGAAGACTTGGCTAAAGTCACTAGGATTGTGATTCCAGGCAAGCCACTTCATCTCTGTGCCTCAGTTTCCCCAATGGTAAAATAAAGGGACAAATAGTCCTTTTTCCATGGACTCTAGGACCCTTGCAGTTCATAACCTATGATCTATGAATTATTATTTCATGATAAGGAAGTGTCCAAGGGTTCCCAAAGGCTTTTCCAGTGAACCTCAAGTAATGACTAGACTACTAAAGTGAAAAGAAGGACAAGGGACCCAGCCACAAACTGTGCCTGCTTTCTAAGGATGTTTGTTTGAAGAAGTTCATCAGAAGATTGATCATTAATTCCTGTGCCTCAACAACTCATGAATCTGTTTCCTAAAGGGCAATGACCATAATAAGTGAAGGGAATTCCCATACTAGTGAAATAATTGCTCTTTTCCACACTGAATTTTATGTCCATTAATGACTTGATAATGCTAATGTATTCTATCATGGAACATGCAGATTTTCACTAGAAATCTTAAGGACATCACTTGCTTCCAAGATGCCTTGGACAGCTGCACATAGCATCAAAACAGAAAATGTTATTCTCTGAATTCATTTACTGGAGATAAGAGGGGAAAAAGAACTGTTGGCTCAAAAAAATATAAGGGAAGCATGAGCTATCCAGTTAATCTACACAATTGGCATTTGTAACTACAAAGTCCACTGAAAAAACATCAGTCAAAATAATAGTCCTTGCATGTGTATATGGGCATATGTGTCTTTTAATTGGGAAGTGGTTTTGTGCTTCTCCAAAGCTCTTTGATCAACTTCAATTTTCCTTGGCAAAAGCACTGACTCCATTGGTTACCATGGTTTAAATTTCTGAAGAACCACAACAGAAAGAATGCCTATTGTATTCCTCTAGCTTTCGGGGTAAACTGGTTTTAGTATTCAGTAAGAACTTTTTAAATCCACGACTTGCAATTCCCCCCCTCCCTCAGTTTAGCATTGTTCTAAACCTTAATAATAACTTTTAAAGAATATTTTGCTGACTCCTTATTGTTCTCTTCACACCTCCTCTATTTAGGTACCCTCAAAGTTCTATTCCCCTTCCCCTGAATTCTGTCCCTTGATGATCTCATCTTCTCTTTCTTGTAACTTCTATAAATTCACTCCCAATCTCTTCTCAAAGATTCAGCCCCATATTTCCAATTTTCTTCTTGAAATTTCTGTTTAAATGGTTGAGGAATATTTCAAATTCAAGTTGCCCAGAACTATACTTCTTAACGCTCCAAAAAACCCTAAAAACCTTATTTATCTAATTTCTTTATTTCTCTTGGTTAAATGAGGCATCAATGTCCTAGGAGTTAGATAATTTCAGAATGAGACAGCCCCACTTCTGATACTAAATGAGTGTGTGATCTTGGGTAAATCACTTTTCTCTACAGTGCCATGGACAACTATTTTAGGAATGCAATTCGTAAAGAAGGTACCAATCTGCTTTGATAGAGGTAATTGCACAACAGAAATTCCATATATCAATAAAAACACATCTCCAATTATTATCCTCAAACCCAATTCTCCCAGTCATCCAATTCAATTCAGGTAACATTTACAAAACTTTAATTCTTCTTTCTCAGATTTTCAAATTTCATTTTTTGCTACATGTGGATTCTACCTTGGTCATAAATACCTTAGATACATAGACGCTTACTTTACATTTCTACTGCACTAAGATTTGTGGGGCTTCTGAATAGACATACATTAGGCAATAGATAGACAAAGAGAAAGGGGCAGATAAAAGTTGTACAAACCTTCAAACATTACATGAATATTCAGTGAAATATTATTTGCTATCATGAAGTAATTCTGTTTTTCAAACAATGATTCACTATTGGAGGGTCTATTCATTGAGTTTGTTTTACATATATATATATCCATGGACAGGAAATATAGATGATTAATAAGCTAGAATGAGGAGTAAATAATTTCTTTCAATGTTTGTCCTTCATTCTTGAAGAAGACCATGACATCAGTAGAGATGACACCATGGCAAGCATATGGATTGGATTTTTGTGAGGGGGTGCTGTGTTAAGTCATAAGTCTCACTTTCTCCTCTGGAGCCGAGTCCCGTGACCAGATACAAATTCCAATGACTGGAGATGACCCTGGATGTGAAGCAATCAGGGTTAAATGACTTGCCCAAGATCACTCAACTAGTAAATGTCAAGGATCTGAGTTCAAATTCAAACTCCTGTCCTCCTGACTTCAAGGCCAGTACTCTATCCACATGTAGTATTTGAATCATGTAGTGTTCTCAAAAACTTGCTTGATGACAATGTTGACATTTTGATTCTATATTACTGTACATTATGGAACATAACCACTAAATAATACTAATTGTAAGTCATCCAAAAAGTCATGAAGAGATCACTGGCGGGCATGCATTAGCTGTAGCGTATAACCAACTGTGACTTGCCATAAGAATTGACCAACCAATAAGCATATCATGGAAACGCCTAGCCAAAGAAAAAGGTAGGCTTATCATGTTTTCACTTCTTTCACTTCTTTCCTAAACTATTTGAATAGTGTTCTAATTATTTTCTCTACCTCATCTACCCCACTCCAAACCAAGTTCCTCTCTGCTGCCAAAGTGATATTTCTTTTTTTTTTTTTTAGGTTTTTACAAGGCAATGGGATTAAGTGGCTTGCCCAAGGCCACACAGCTAGGTAATTATTATGTCTAGGGCAGGATTTGAACTCAGGTACTCCTGACTAAAGGGCTGGTGCTCTATCCACTGTGCCACCTAGCTGCCCCCAAACTGATATTTCTAAAGCAGGGGTCAGACCATGTTACTCCCCTGTTCAATGAGTTTCAGTTGCTCCCATTCTTATTACCTCCAGGATCAACTATAAATTTCCTTGTGTGGCATTTAAAATTTTTCATAACTTGGTCCCTTTCTACCTTTCTGGTATTTTTTAATTTTTCTCTCCCTTTTGCATTCTATAATTAGCACAACTGGCCAATTTCAGTTTTTCCATTGTGACACTACATCTGTCTTTGTGATCAAGTTGTTCCCAATTCCTGGAATGCTCTATACCATCACCTCCTACTCTGAGTATCTTGATTTTATTTAGGACTAAATTCAAGGGTTGACTAGGTGCAGTGGATAGAGCACCAGCCCTGTAGTCAGGAGTGCCTGAGCTCAGATCCGACCTCAGTCACTTAATAATTACCTAGCTGTGTGGCCTTGGGCAAGCCATTTAATCCTATTTGACTTGCCAAAAAAAACCCCACTAAATTCAAGTCTCATCTATAGATGGGAGCCCCAACTTGGTATCCCCATCTGGTAATACATTCTATCTCAGAGAGTCTTACATCTAATCTGTGGATATCTTGTATATATCCAGTTGTTTACACATTGTCTCTACCATTAGTGTCTTTTTCAACTGTTTTTCTCTTCTTTTAAAAATTATTCATATGCTTTAACTTTATATTACTTGCTTTTACAGATTATTCTCACATTGTGAAAGGTTTATCACAATAAAGTAAAGCTAATAATATAATGAACTAATATGAAAATACATACAATTTATTATATATATCATATGAAAATACAACTCTCTCTTTTTAAAATGAAGGTAAATCTATTTTCTTTGCACTGAAAAAGAAAAATAAATTTCTTACAATGAATATATATTCAAATAGAATAAATCCACTCAATGACTTTATATAAATATATGTCTATTTATACATATGCTTACTTATATCTGCCATACACACATGCACACATACATATATGTCACACACAGTGGTATATAAACATGCTTAATAAATATGTGTCAACCCCACATATGCATATATGTGCATATGCATATGTGTATATACATTCATACACACTTATAATAAATTAAAAATCTGTTCCTCAGGAAAGATGGGGAAAGGAAAAAAGAGCCTCAGCCTCAGTCTTAATATTGATCTTTTTTTCAATTTTCTTTTACCCTGTGAAAATGGAATGGGATGAGTTTGCTAATTATCTTGATTTGTTTAAACTTCCTTATTATCCAGGAGAGGCTGAAATAAGCTGGGAGTCAAAGATAAGTATTGCTCAAGTTTGACATACCAGTCATCCTTCGTGATGTCCATTCTTAGATGAACCTGGAATATTGGAATACTTCTGTTGGGCCTACAACCACAGAGACAGCTCAAACTGGTTCATACCAGCCTCAAATGGACAGAACTAATTTGTACAAACATCCTGGTTCTGGCTATTCTTCATTCCTTTTATTCCACACACTCCCTTTGTTGTAAAGTCATATAAACCACTCCCTGAATCCCTAATCTTTGGAGCAACCAAATCAGATCTACTTTTCCCAGTTCACATCTGTACTGTATTGGTCCAGTAAACACTTCTGGGTTTTTCACTTGAACTATACCCTTCTTCCCTTGTTCAGGTAGGATACTGTGCTTTAATTAGCAATTCTGCACAATTAATCAGCCCCCTGCACCTTGACCAGAGGATGATCTTGTGAACTTTGCTATATAAGGCCCATGAAGTCATTTGGTCTTGTGCTGTCAAGGCAAGCAC
The DNA here is from genome assembly GCF_037893015.1 of Macrotis lagotis. Classification (NCBI taxonomy): domain Eukaryota; kingdom Metazoa; phylum Chordata; class Mammalia; order Peramelemorphia; family Peramelidae; genus Macrotis; species Macrotis lagotis. The sequence goes on from NC_133660.1 coordinate 28,067,796, forward strand.
AAGTGGGACTTGAAATTCAATTCATGGTCTATATTTGGTCAAACTATAAATATCCTTATGACATTTGGCATTTGGTTTAAAGGATCCAGAATGCATTTCAAGATAGCAGTAGCAAAAGATAGATTTAAGGGTCCTCTAGGAGCTGAGAAGAAATTAGGAGGATGAGTTACTCCCTTACCACTTGTGCCCTCTTTGAGGTGATTAGTGTGCCAATTGTTTTTCATATATTTAGTAAGCAAATGAAAAGTTTCAGGTCTTTTCAAGTATCTGTTTTGGGTCAGAGCCAGTGCTACGATTTAAGGATTCAACAAAAGTTCAAAATTCAGTCCCTGGCATCAAATAGCTTACATTTTTCATAATTGACATTTAATTCTTTCTTTGATCTCTTTTGGGCCTAGGTCTTTTGCTGTAATTCAAATTAAAGGTGTTAGGTTCTTAAACTAGCATGGTGGCTAGTTAGATGAAAGTAGATATGTACCAGAGATGGTATGGAGATAGGAATGACAAGGTATGTCAATGGATTGGATATGTGTAGTCAGAGTTAGGAGTTGAGGAAGACATGAAGTTTGAAAATTTGAATTACTAAAATGATAATGGTATGCTTGATAGTAAAAGGGAAGTTGAGAAAGTTTGAGTTTGCAGAGAAATATAATGAATTTCATTTAGTATATATATTGAGTTTGAGATGCTTACATGAGATCCAGTTTGAAATGTTGATGATCTGACTCAGAAGAGATTACAGGTCTATATGGAAAAATATGGGAAACAAAACTTCTAATAGACGACAAATGAACCCCTTAGAGCTTATGAACTCACTAAATGAGAGGAAAAATATGGAGAGAAAAGAAAAGAGAATACAGATTCTTCAGTCCACAATTAGGAAATAAGGCATAAATGATAATCTAATAAGGAATCTAATGGGTAATCAATCAGATACATTGGAACAGAAGCAAGAGGTATCCAAGTCAAAAAGACCTAAGGAGAAGGGAATACTTAAGAGGAAGGGATGATCAAAAGTGATATCTAGAAAAACAAGAATTTATACACATCAATAGATCTGGCACTTAGAAGATCAATGATAATTTCAGAGAGATTATTTCCAACTAATTGATCATTAGAAGACATATCAGAAAGGGATTAGAAAAGAGAAAGAGGAGTAGAAGTAAAGGGACTGAAAATATTTTTTTCAAAGAGAATTTCTGGGGGTGGCTAGGTGGCGCAGTGGATAAAGCACTAGCCCTGGAGTCAGGAGTACCCGGGTTCAAATCTGGTCTCAGACACACTAATTGCCTAGCTGTATGGCCTTGGGCAAGCCACTTAACACCAATGCCTTGCAAAAACCTAAAAAAAATAAAATAAAAAATAAAAAACAAAGAGCATTTCTGAGAAGGAGATAATGGAAGATAGCTGTTGGGAATGGAAGAATCTGCTGAAAGATTTTATTTTTTAAGTATGGAGGAAACATGAACAGGTTTCTAGGAAGCAGGGAAGTTTCCTATAGGTATAGAGATGATGATAATGATATTTGACCTTCATTCTTGAAGAAGACCATGTTATCCAGGGAGGTGATGCAATGACAAGCATAGGAATTGGATTTGAGTGAGAGGGTGCTTTACTAATTCACCACCCTCATTTTAGAAATAGAGGGAATAGAAGCAATTTGTCGGAGTTGACAAGAGGAGATAAGATCATGATACAAAGAACAATTATCTTCTCAAGCATTGAAGAAGGAGAAAATTAAATCTGATGATGTCAAAGGGTTGCTAAATGAGGAGAGAAGTGGTTAATGTCCTCAATTTTCTTGATAAAATATGAAGTGAGGTCCTTGACTAAGGGGATAGGGATTAAAGGAGATACTAGGATTTCTGAAATAGTATAATGGGATGAAGATCACTTAGGGAAGGACAAAGGATCACTCTGCAGCACTTAGGTCACAGTTGAAATTATATAGCATAAACTTATAGTGATCCTGTCGAAATGCTTCTTTGATATTGTGCAGTTCTATTCAGAAACATGTGTCTGGGAGAGGAGGAATTAGGTAGGAGGAGAGATCCAAGTCTGGAAAATAAGTGAGTAGCAATTAGAAATGTACAAGGGGTTTGAAAGTAAAGGATAGTATAGAATTTAGCTGATTCAGTAAGCCTGGGAATGAGGGAGAGAGTAGTCATAACAGAAAACAGCTTGGAAAAGTATTGAGATGTTGAGGGATTGACTGGTAAGATGAGAACAAGATTTAGGAGTGAGGTATAGGGAGAGGTAGGATGAAGAAGGGTCTTTATTGACAAAATAATGTCATTGTTCTTGATCATGGAATAATAATAAATATTAATAATAGTTAGACTTTATATACTACCCACTATCTTCCATTTACTCTGCTAAGGTCATACAGCTGGTAAGTGTCCAAGTTCAGAATTAGAATCAGAATTTCTTGACCCTAGGTCAAGTATTATATCCACTTTGACTGTACAAATAGAAAACAGAACACTTGTGAGTGATGATGCTAAGGTGAAGGATGAGTAGAAGAGATAGAGTGGATGAGTAAGACTATGCAAATTGAATAAATAATAGTTCTGGGATTTTAAAATATTTGAAAGAATACCAACATTTATGTTATGTTCCTTCACATGAAAACAAAAACAAGGAAAACTGATACAGCTAGCCCTGAACTCATTCAGAAAGGAAGGACAATGTCCTGAGGGTTAATCAGTAACCATCATGGAAGGGATGATATATTTGAAACCTCAAAGAAAAAAAGAGTTTGATCAATACTAGTGGTAGAGAGGGAATCTGATAGTGGCAATGGGAGAAAGGATGATTCCCCTTTTTTATATGGTTTCTACCCATTTTCAAATACCATCAGCTCTTTCTCTGGGGTCATATGTCCTTCAGAATTGTCTTAGGTCACAGGATTACTGACTGAAGCTAAGCTATTTACAGCTGATCATCCTATAATATTGCTCTAACTTTGCACACTATATATTTCTATTAGCTGATGTCTTTCCATGTTTTTCTGAGAGCATTTTGCTCATCATTTCTTACAGCAGAATAGTATTCCAGCATAATCATATACCATAATTTCTTCATCCATCCCCCAACTGATAGGTACCCCCTCAATTTCCATTTTCTTGCCATCAGAAAAGAGATGCTATGAATATTTTTGTACACAAAGGTCCTTTTCCTTTTTGTGTTTCATCACTTTTGAAATACAGACCTATTAGTGTCAATTCTTTTATTATAGGTTTTTGCAAGGCAAATGGGGTTAAGTGGCTTGCCCAAGGCCACACAGCTAGGTAATTATTAATTGTCTGAGGTCAGATTTGAACCCAGGCACTCCTGACTCCAGGGCTGGTGCTCTATCCACTGCAGCACCTAGATGCTCTTAGTGCCAATACTTGATCAAAGGGTAGGCAGGGTTTTATGGGGCTTTGGGCATAATTCCAAATTGTTCTACAAAATGGTTGAATCAATTCCCAACTCAACCAACAATGCATTTATAACACTATTCCTCTTTCCCTTTTTAGATAACCAAGTCATGAATCATAGGGCTATAAATATAAAACTAGAAGAAAGCTTAGAGGTCACTAAATTCAGCCCCATCATTTTACAGATGAAGGAATTGAGGCTCATGGTGGTTAAATAGCTGACTCAGTCATATAATTAGTGGTTGTGGTAATATTTGAAGCAAGGTTTTCCTGATTCCAAGTTCAGCTCTCTATCTGCTATAGCCTAATTCCTCTCAAGTATTGGCATTGATGAACAGAAATGTGAGATTCATTGGATGAATCAGTTCTCAGTGAATGCCATGAGAAGTAAGGAATAGGGGCGGCTAGGTGGCACAGTGGATAGAGCACCGGCCCTGGAGTCAGGAGTGCCTGGGTTCAAATCCATTCTCAGACACTTAATAATTACCTAGCTGTGTGGCCTTGGGCAAGCCACTTAACTCCATTTGCCTTGCAAAAAACCTAAAAAAAAAAATAAAGAGACATAAGGAATAAGACAAGAAGAATTCTAAAATACAGAGAAATGTATCCATCATAGAATTGTAATACCAGAGAGGACCTCTTGTTCCAGAGAGGTATCTGGTGACTCAATGAATAGAGCTCTCATCATAGAGTCATGGAGATCTGAGTTAAAATTCACTATAGACACTTGTTAGTTACGTGAACTTGGACAAGTCATTTAACCTCTGTTTGTCTCAGTTTCCTCAACTATTAAATGAAGTTAATAATAGAACCTACCTTGCACAGTTGTGAAGTTCAGATAAAAAATATTTGTAGAAGTCTTTAGCATGGTACATGGCCCAAAGGAGTTGCTATATAAACACATTCCCTTCTCTTCCTAGGAAGAGGCAGACTAATTTGGACTGCTCTGATGATAATTTAGTGATGAAAAAGCAGGCAATAGGAATGGGGAGTGCAGTCTATTATTCAGTTTTTAGAAGTTTAATATTATAGGGATCAAAGGGGAGGGAGGTAGCTCATCAGTGAATTTCACAGAGTGTCAGGACAGGAGTAGCTCAACTTTTGTAGACAAGTTTGAAGAGTAGTCAAACTCTCAATAGTCTTTTGACTCTTCACCAAGTCTGACTCTTAGGGATTTGCCTAGTGGAACAGCATAGACCTTTGAATGTCAGATTGGCTTTGTCCTAGTATTCATAGCTTGTCACCAATTTTACCACATTGTTGAGCAGTGCATCAGGAAACAGGCTATTTTTATTTTACTGGTGAAAGAACATAACCATAAAGTCACTCTACTAGCAATTAGACCATCAAGAGACAGGTTTAGATATACCATGCTGCCACCAATTTATCATCAGGAAACTTTATACTAGTTCTTTGCCTGGCATTACTGGAGCTCTGTACTGTCTCCCTGATATGGGAGGGACCTACATTCATAAATTCATAAGCTATCTAGAGGAAGTCATTATCAGAAGTCCTGTTTCCTAATAAATCAGACCCTGGGTGATAACAGTTCTGGAAAAGGCAATGAAAAGGATGTCTTTGCACAACTTTTCCCTCATTAAAATAGACATAATGTACAAGTAATGTCATCATATTTATAATGACATGGCCCTCTTCAATTACAAAGGACAACTACATATCTCTCTACTTTCTCATCCTAGAATTTCCCTCGTGTCTTCTCACCCTAAAATATAGTTCCCTTATGATGACATACTTTCCCCATTACAAAGTTTCTTCAGGGAACCTCCATTTCTGGATTGGTGGCTTTGCTTAATTTCTCTTCCAGCTGTGTTTCTGATGCTGATGATACTAATGTATTTCAGAGTACCTTGTTCTCTACTTCATGCAAATTGTCTGGCAATCAAGAGAAATACCTATTTTCTTCAATCAGCTGGAAAAGGACAAGATCCATATGCAACTATTTGCAGTTCATTTAACTAATGTCAAGGAGTTCTTTAACCAACAATTTCTAGTGCAATTAAATGCTCTCAGAATGAATATAGTTGCACTTGAGTTTGTATGATAAGGGTGTTCCCTGTTTATTCGTTAGGGAGCTCCTCTCCTTTACAATCACTTTTTTTTGCTTCTTTTCCTCCCATTTAAAATAAGCAACAAAAGATGCCAATTTACTAAGACAACATAGGCAAATATATATAAATTAGAACTATAGTTAAATATTAATAATGATTAATAAAAATGAAATAAGTTCAATAAAGATGATGAAAGCAATAATAATTATGGTCTAATATAGAAATTCAGATGCCAATTAGTTGCAAAAATCTCAACTAATATTCATACTTTCTTTTTCTGATAATGAATCCATCAAAATTATATTAACAGATATTTATTAAGCTTTTACTTGGCTCCCATAAGCATATTAATATCTTTGGTCCACACACCCAATTAGAAGAATAAACTTTAAATTTGTGAGTCATTCTAGACTTCTTTACTAAATATATGTCTGCATGTGACAAAATTTAAAAAGAATGAGTTTCAGCCAATCTGCCACCACCCCTTTCCCAATCCCTGCCAAAGACTTTCAGAAGTTGCATCTGTTTCAAAGAGTCATCATCTGGTCAGAAAAACCCATGGTTTCTCTAACAACAAGGAAAAACATGATTCTCAGGGCTCTCTACATCAGTAATTAGTTACCATAAACATAATTAGGCTAAGTGGTAGTTTTTGTTTGCTATTGGGGTTTTTTTAATATTCTTTGCAGGGAACACTTGTAATTAAAACTCAAAGACAGTTTCAATCATAAATCCCACTCTGAAAGACATTTTCAGTTAAAAAACAAAAACAAAAACATCTCTTTTGTTCTTGCATTCCTCTTCCCATGGATTATAGAATTTTCATGTTTAGTTGTGATTTAAAAAAAATTAATTTCCATTATAATTTTTTAATTTCAATGCATATTTTAGAAATCTGATCCTTTTCTCTTTTGTTAATAAACTATATTATATATTTAAATATAAATTTTCCCTTAAGAATTGTGTTGGACTATTGTTCTATTAGAAACCAGGAGGAATGGGAATTCAGGGAAGCCTGGAAGGATTTGCATGAATTGATGTTGAGTGAGATGAGAAGAACCAGAAAAACATTGTACACCCTAACAGCAACATGAGGGTGATGAACAACCTTGATGGATTTGCTCATTCCATCAGTGCAACAACCAGAGACAATATTGGGATATCTGCAATGGAGAATACCATCTGTATCCAGAGAAAAAATCATGGACCTTTAACAAAGACCAAAGACTATTATCTTCAAATCAGAAAAACAAAAAACTTATCTTATGTAATTTTGCTATCTCATACTTTATGTTTCTTCCTTAAGGATATGATTTCTCTGTCATCATATTCAACTAAGATCAATGTATAACATGAAAACAATGTAAAGACTAACAGAATGCCTTCTGTGGCGGGGAGGGAAGCAAGAATGGGGGAAAAATTGTAAAACTCAAAATAAAATCTTTCTAAAAAAGAATTGTGTTGGCTTTAGTCTAATAAATTTTTATGTTGCTTCCATAATATCTGTTTACTTAAAATATTATTTCTAGAATTGTTCTTCATCATGAACATTATTTAGAATTACCTAATTTATTCTCATTTAAATTTGAATCTTCTCTTCAGTTTTCTCATTCATCAATTTAGTTGTAGTTGTGCTGTGGTTAGGAAAGAATGAGTTATTATTTTTTGCTTTTCTTCATTTTATGTCCTTGTACATGAAGAATTTTTATAAAAGTGCCAGGAAAAACATATCTATCTAGATCTATATCTTACAAAATTGTTGTATCTCTTCATCTATATTCCTTAAAATTTCCATTTATCACCAGAAGTCTATCAAATATATTTTTTATTAAAAAGCCTTTTAATACTTTATTGTTCTACTATCTCAAAAAAGATGAACTCTAAAAGTCACCAATGATTGTTTACTTTCTATTTTCCTCTCTTTTCAGATTAACTTTTCCCATCAGCACTCTGAGGCCATATAATTCTGTAATTATATGTTTGATTTGGATATTGATTCATTATCTATAATATCTTTAAACATAATGACAGTTCTCCCCTTATCTCTTATGAATGATTCTATTTTTCATTGGGGTCCTAGTTGAGACAATGGTTTATTTCCTTTTTGTTTTATCTGAGCCATAATAAATTCTCTTATATCCCCTTATCTTATTTCATTATCAGTCTTTATGTTTCAGATGTGTTTCTTATAAATCAACCATTTCTATGTTCTATTGCAGTCTGCAACACTTTTATTTCATATGTGAATTCATTCCATTCACATTCAGCGTAATGATGAATATTTGTTTTATTTTTCCCTCTGTATTATATCATCATGTCTCTGCATTATATATTTCTTTTCCCTCTGTTATCATTTTTTGACAAGAAAAAGAAGATGGTGAATGAAAGTGATTTAGATTGGAACTAGTAATCTCTGACTGGAGTCATTTTTCTATTCCTATACTCTTCCTTTCTTTTAGTAACTTATGCTCAATTCATAGATTTTTGCCTTTTATTTCTCTTTTTAGATCCCTTCCTTATGATTAAACCTCCATATTGGAATTTTTTATTTTGTTGTGAATTTTTGCTTCCTCAATTCTTTGAAGTCCTTCTCTCTTTTCACTTTGGCTTCATCTATTTCTCTGTCAACTTAAGTATATTTCTATACAAATTTTATCATGATAGATGTGCAATTATTTGTGTATGTGTACACATGTATGAATGTATATCATATATATATATATGCATATATATATATTCAACCTTCCTTTACCCAGTTTAAGTAAGAGTAATGTATATGAGATGCCTGCTACCTCCAATACTTCCCCATATTTTTTTCCTTTTCTTCTCACAGTCCTTGGACCATTATAGAAGACAGACAATTCCTCTACTTTCTTCCTCATTCCTTTCCTAGTGTAATCCTTTTTCCTCTCATTTCTTTCTTTCTTTCCTAAATTCAACAAAACAAAAGAAAATAAAATAACCTTCAAGTTCTTCTTTTTTCCCCTTTGACTTTTCCATTCAGAGTTCATCACTTCCTTCTCTAGAAGCAAATAGCATTTTTCATCTTAAGTCCTTTGGAATTTACTTGCATTATTTTATTGATCCAAATAGATAAGATTTTCAAAATTCATCATAACAATATCCTTGATACTGTGTACCATGATCTGGTCCATTCCCCCTTGAACCAATTTTAATGAGGGAGAAGTTTAAGCACTGTTTGTTCCTTCATTTCCCCCTCCTCTATAAAAGTTTTTCCTTGTGTATCTCTTTTATGTGACATTTCTCTTCTACCTCTTCCTCTTTCTCTCAGTGCATCCTTCTTTCTCGCCTCTTAATTTTTTGATAAAATTTCAACATAATCAACTTACAGCCATGGCATCTCTTTGGACTGCTTTTAGGTGCACTCATAATTATAGAGTTCTTGGGAATTACCTGATATCATCTTCTCATATAGGACTGTAAACTGTTTAGCTTTATTAATTTTCTAATTTTTTTATGTAGCTCTGGACTTTTCACCAGGAATGCTTGAAAATCCTCTATTTCCACAAATACCCATGTTTTTTCCTGAAGGATTATACTCAGTTCTGCTGGATAGGTTATTCTCTGCTGTAATTCTAGTCCTCTGTCTCTCAAAATATTATATTCCAAATCATCTACTCCTTGACTGTGGAAGCTACTAAATCTTGGGTAATCCTGACTATGGTTTTATAATATTTGAATTTTTTCTGGATAATTGCAATATTTTCTCCTTAACTTGGGAGCCCTAGAATTTGACTAGGGTATCCTTGGAAGTTTTTATTTTAGAATATCTTTCAGGATGTGATTCATGGGTCACATTTATGATATCAGGGCAGTTTTCCTTCATAAATTCGGGAAAAATAGTGTCTAGGTTCTTTTATGATCATGGATTTCAGGAAGTTCAATATTTCATAAATTATCTTTCCATGTGGTTTGTTGTTTTTCCAATGAGATATTTCACATTTTTTTCTTTGTTTATTTCCTTTTTGGCTTTGTTTTGTTGTGTCCTGTGTCTCGTGGACTCTTAAACTTTCATGTGCCCTATCTTAATTTTTAAGTAATTTTCTTCTATGAATTTTTATAGCTCCTTTTCCATCTGGCCTTTTCTGTGTTTTTAAGAAGTTAGTTTCTTCTTCCATGAACTTTTTTTTGCCTCTTTTTCCAATGGACCAATTTTGTTTTTTATAAATATTTTCTTCAGTCTTTTTTTGCAGTTCTTTTACAAAACTGTTAATTCTCCTTTCATACTTTCTTTTGCATTACTCTCATTTATTATCCCAATTATTTTCTTTTTCGTGTTTTAGTATTTCTTCAGAAAATATTAATATTTTTCTTGGAGTCTTTGACTGTAGCTGTTTCCACATTGCAGTCTTCACCTGAGTTTGTCTTTTGGTCTTCCCTGTCACTGTAGAAGCTTGTTGTTGTGGCTACTATTTGCTAATTTTCTAGCCTATTTCTTGACTTTGAACTTTATGTTACAGTTGGTTTAATTTGGTGATAGAAAGACAATGTCCCAAGCATCAGGCTTTTTCTTGCTGCTCTTTTCGAACTCATTATGAAGGTCTGCAAATTTTTAGTGCTTGCAAAATGGTGTGATCTGGGAAGAGGTATGGTCATTGCCCCTTCGATTTGCACCCTGGTCTTTACTCAGGGCCTCTGATCTCTTCTAGTCACAAGTGTTAGCACTCCTCTCTGCTTTGAAAATAATCCCTTGTGACAGATCAGAAATACTCCTCTCCAACCTGAAACTGTGACCCAAAACTTTATTTGGGCAATAGAATTGCCAGCCTGCACCAATTGTACCCACTGCCAGGAGAGGGGCTCCTAGAATTTCTTTTGGACAATTTGTCTGGGAGCTAACTTCTTGAATTCAAGCCCCATATTTTATCTTTTGTGCCACCTGACTACCCAGCTTGAAAGGTGGGATTAAAAGGTAGGATCTAGTTTTGTGTTACAGTATACAAAGTATACAAAAGAATATATGGCATGGTCTCTGACCTCAAGGAATGTGTTTAATTCCTCCCTATAATTTTCTAATCTAATCAAGTCACTTATTGTCACCTAAAACTTATCAGGCAATGTGATGAACATTCAAGGAAAAGCAAAAATAGTTGTTGCCTTCAAGGAACTCACATTCAGATGTGAGGAGGCAATGTGCACCCTAGGTAATCTACAAAATATGGAGGATAAAGGAGCCATTCTCGCAGAGCACTAACATTATTGTGCTTTGAGCAGAGAATGTGAGCAAAGGGGCTGATGCATAACTTAATTTCTATTTCCTCAACAGTACAATGGGAATAATAGAAGTTTTTACTTCTCAGAGTTGTTAGGGGGGGTTAAATGAGATAAAATATGTAAAGTATTAGCATAATGCCTGGTACATAATGGGATATAAACATATGTGTGTGTTTATGCAGCTACTTATATATACACATACCCACATATATGCTTACATTTAATTTATCAATATAGAATTTATGCAATATAATGTCATATTTAATTTATACATTTAAATGCAACTGCTAATATAATGTAAAATTTAATTTTATAAATAAAAATTTATATTTCATTTATAAATTATATATAATTAATAATATCCATCATTTATCAATTATACTTTTAATGATAGAATATATTTAGATATAGAAAAATTTAAAACATCTTAGTGATGAAGATGACAGTAATAACTAGTATAAATATTTGTATATTTACAATTATTTATATATTAAGTATTTATCTATATATGTGTTTATAGAAATATATGCTAGCTATTTTTACTGCTATCATCTACACCATCTTTGAAACATTTTTTTTTTATTTCCACAAAGTCAAGATAAGAGAATCAGGGAAATCAATTATCCAATTATTTAGTCTACTCAGAAACCATTTGCTTTAGGTAACCATGACTATCTCAATGAGTCTCCTTCAATATTCTGATAGAATTAGAACAATATGTTGATTTAAAAGTCAATCGCACTAAGAGAAAGGACTCATCTTGATGGGACTTAATGGGAGTTCATTTTGCCTCTTGTTCTCTGCTCACTGACATTAGCAGCCAGATGTATTAAGAACATTACTCTCTCTATCACAAGAGTCCCTATTATGTTACAGCAAATGGACGGGGCCTTAAATCTTACCCTGGTGACCCTGAGCATTTCAACAGCAAGCATGAAGCAGTCATATCATGTTTTCCACATCAACTCTTCCATATGATATGTGCAAAGCTTAAACCATTTCGAGACTGCTCTGGAGATTATTGCCCAGAGACTCACCAAGTTAAGTATCCTTTAATCTCAGACTCCTAGAGAAGGAAAAAAGAACACAATCCTTTTCTCTCAAGATTGTTATGAGAGAATTGGTTGAGGAGGGCTGAGATCATGTAGACCTGATTTCCTCTGTCTTTTTTTCCTTTATCTCTGTATTTATAAAGCAAGGAAACTGATTGATAAACCTCCTCTTTCCTTTTTGTTTTTTTATCTTTAAACAAAGAAGCAAATTGTTAGACCCTATATAACATTTTCACAACAGTGACTCCAATGTTCACTATTTATTTTTAATCCAGTTTATTGAAATTCTTCAAACATTATTAACTGCTAACTTGGTGACAGGCACTAAGCAAGTCATTGTGGGAACCATCACAAAAATTTAAAATCATCTTTTCTACTTGAAAGTCCTGCTTTCCTAAGGGAGCCTTTGATTGGTGAAGCTTATAGCATTTAAAGAGACAAATAAATGAAACATTTTATAAGATTTTTAAAGCCCATATTATATTGCAAACATGGTGTTAAGCTTTGGAGAACACAAGTGATATATTGTCACTGTTCTCAAGAGATTTATACTTAATTGGGGGAGGTCATGCATATAGGAGAGCTCAGATGAGTAAATCCAATGCATGTACAAAGAAATCCAAAGTAATTTAATAGGGAGAAAGCAGTAATACCTGAGGGATCAGGAGAGACCTCATGAAGCAATAGATCCTATGACCAGAGGAGATAGTACATTCCAGACAGAGGTAGCCCCTCTCAAATCTACAGAGGTAATTAAATATCAACTACAGAAGACAGATAGCAGACCCCTTTGAATGGAACAATGTTTGGGAGAAGGGGAGGGTCATTATATCAGAATGAGATATTAGATATTATCCTAGAGACAACTGGGAGCTTCTGAAGATTATAATCAAGGGAATGTCCTGATCAGACTTATGATTTAGGAAAATCATTTTCAGCAGGGTGAATTAGACAGGATGAGATTAGAAGTAAAGGGAACATTTAAGAAGTTCTGTAATATTCCAAGAAGTCACAAGGGACTAAATTGGAATAATGGCCATATAAGTCGAGATAAGGTAAGAGATGCTGTGTGTGTGTTTGTGTGTGTGTGTGTGTGTGTTAAAATGAACAAAACTCAACAACTTAGTGAATGTTGGATGTGACACAGATGGAAGAATTAACCATAATTTTAAAGTTACCAAGCTGAGAGATTTAATCACAAAAAATGGTTCCCTTTTCCATGAACTGTGAATTTTTGAAAAGAAACAAAGAAAGATGCAAGCTGCTTTTGTCTTTCATGAGCTGGTTCATTTCTCTTGCAGCACTGACACAACAATCACCTCCAGTATGAGGAGCTCAGGGACATACATCCTGAAGAACAAAATTGTCTAAAGACCATGTTAGGACAATGGCTGGTGTTCTCTGTAGAATATTGAGCTAGATTGAACTGCAAGCTCCCAGTCAGCTGTCTGGAAATTACATCACCTTGATTTCAGGAAGAAACAGAGGAAAGAAAATGAAAGAGTGGGTGAACCATCAGCAGAAGTTTATAACTACAATAACAATAACCAACATTTTTAAGATGTCACAACATACTGTAAAAAGTTTTTTTCCATACAGTAGTGTGATGATGAGAATACAAGTGTTAGTCTCCACCTTACTTTTAATGAAATTTTATTTCATTTTTCATGAATAAGTATTTATCTGCCTCCTCTTAACAGCAAAATAAAACAAAAAGAAACAAAAACTGTATAAAAATATACAGTCCAAAGAAATTTCCATATTGGTCATGTATGTATGTATCAAATATGTATATCATACTGCTTGTTTAGTCTATCATCTCTCTGTTGGGAAATGATATGTATGTATCTATTTCCATGTCTATACTTATAGCTAGATAGGTAGATATATCCACATATATTACATATGGGTATATATCATATACATCTATGCATACATTCATATGAATTTGTATTTAATTCAATGCACAATGTTGTGTATCTCATTTGAAATACATATCCACATGTATTGCATATGTATGTATAGGTTTGTATTATGTATACACATAAAAGACAAAAGGATCTATATTTAATATATACCATGTTATTATGCATTAACACGTACACATATAACATGAATATGCACACATATTATGTATAATGCATGTTCCTGTGAGTACATGTTCATGCACACACAAACACATATACATGCATTTCATATCCTTTTTGTCTTTTCCCTCTTTCTTTTGGGTATAGATTTAAAGATGTTCCATTGGGTCAAAGAATCTGAATAGTTTAGGAATTCAAGGTGAGGTGGAACATATTTCCAAATGGTTTTTGAAAATGCCTGTGTCAATGAACATGAATGGGGCCTTAAATCTCAGCCTAGTCTTCACCAATGTTCTGTTTTCCTACAGCTCATCCAACATTTATCATCTCTTTTTTTTCATTATCCTTACTAACCTGAAGAATATAAGCTAGTACCAATTGCTTTAATTTATATTTCTCTATTTTTGATTTGAAGTATTCCTTTATATGGTTGTTGGTATCTTCAATTGCTTCCCTTGGTAATGATCAGTTCCCATACCTTAAGCATTTGTCAATTGGGTAATTATTTTTATTTTTATAAATTTGAATCAGTTACTCATATATGCTAGAGATAACTTTAGCAATAAAACTTGTTGCAAATCTTTTCCCCTAGTCATTTTTCCCTTTTGATCTGAACTGCATTACATTGTTTTGTTTCCTTAAAAACAAAGTAATTAAATTTGCAGTTTATCTTTTGTGATCCTTTCTAGCTCTAGGTCTTAAAGACAATTTCTTCTTTATGTCTCTAATTTGTTTATGAGATGAGTTGTTATATATTGGACATGGATATGAGATATTAATCTAAACATAATTTCTGCCAAATTGCTTTACAATTTTCATGACAGATATCACTTACCCTTACCCCAATAGGTATATTCTTTGGGATATGTAGCTGTAGTTTCTTTAAATATTTTATTTAAATTTTTAATGTTCATTAGGATTAATGTTCTATAGCTTTCTTTCTCTGTTTTATTTTTTTCTTGCTAGGAATCAAGAATATATTTGAATCATAAAAAAGGTATTTGGTATTTTTTTTCCCATTTTTGCAAACTCTTTGGGAAATGTTGGATAATTATCATTTGAACATATTTTAGAATTATTTGAAAATCTATCTTGTCATAGATTTCATTTTTTCTTTGAGAGTTCACTTAGAGTGTATTCTATTATTATTTCTGAGTCAAATTATCTATTATGGGAGTTACAATATTCTGGAAATTTTAACTTTTGTAAATGTTTATCCCATTTTATTTCCTTTGTTGATTTAGTTGGAATCTAGACAGATAATATCCTTAATATAATTAATATCCTTTAACATTTCTTTTTTCACTTTGATACTGATAATTTATTTTATAAAATTCAATTAGGTAATGATCAATTTGTTCCTTTTTTCTTTTTTTCAGAAACTTCTGTTTTCTTCATTTATTTATAAAATCTTAATTTTATCAATATCTTCTTTGATCTTCAGTATTATCCATTTTTTATTTTGCTAGTGTTTTATTTTTAATTTTTAAATTTTTAAAATTTTAAAATTTAAAAAAAATTTATTTTAATTTTGCTAGTTTTTAATTTTTTACTTTAGTTGCAGTGCTAATTTTCTGACTTTTTAATTGATGAAAGGTCTTA
Organism: Macrotis lagotis; assembly: GCF_037893015.1. Classification (NCBI taxonomy): domain Eukaryota; kingdom Metazoa; phylum Chordata; class Mammalia; order Peramelemorphia; family Peramelidae; genus Macrotis; species Macrotis lagotis. The sequence goes on from NC_133660.1 coordinate 28,083,263, forward strand.
ATCATTTAAATTTTGAACTGCATTGCCTGTATCATATATATATATTATATATATATATATATATATAATATATATATATATATATATATAATTTCCTTCCCAGAATTATCTTAATGAGGTTATCATTTTTATGGTTTCTTCATTGACCCATCAATTTTTAAAAATGAAATTATTTTCTCTTTTTTAGTCTTTCTTGAATGAAATTTTATTGAATTGCCATTAAAGAGTGTATACAATATTTCTGCTTTTCTGCTTTTGTGAAGTTTTATGGCTAAATTTATTGTCGATTTTTGTAAATCCTTACCTTACTGTTAAAAAATCTCCAGAGAGTTATCTCATATCTAAGTTTTCTCAAATTCTATTCAAGTCCTTAACTCTTTCCTCATTTTTTTAGTTAGATTAATCTATTTCTAAAAGGCAACACCTTTCCACTATAGTAGTGGGTTCTATTTATTTCTAAAGTTTATGTTTTCTTTAAGATATTTAGATATTATGCCACTCAGTACATATATATTTATAGTAATAGTAAAAAAAAATCATTGTCTATGGTACCATTCAGTAAAATGCAGCTTCTATTGCGATTTCTTTTCCTATTTACCTCTTTTTAATCAAGTCAATTTTTTTCAACAGCCTTGTCTGAGATCATAATGGCTACATCTGTTTTCTTTTTCATTTTGACTGAAGCATAATTGATTTTTTCCAGCTACCTATTTTAATGTTTTTGAGTCTTTCTGTTCTAAATGTGCTTCTTGTAAATAGTATGTTGTTCTAATTCTTTGTGTCATCTTTGTCCCTTTTATGAATAAATAACACATTTCATTCATATTCACAGTTTTGATTTATTAGGGTGTATTTCCCTCCATTTTATCCTTGTATGTTTTCCACCCTGTCATGATGAGAAAAGGTTCATGAGAAATAAGTGTGCTTGTTTTCAGTGCTTTTCTAGGCAGCCTCTATAATGTTGACCATTTTCTATTCTTCCCAATCAAAATCCAGTCAACGACTCTACATTTTTTCTATCTTTTTAAACCCCTCTTTGCAATCTTCACTCTAAGATTTGTTTCATGTATGACCAGTTCCTCCCTGAGTTTAACCCTCTTTCTTATTCCTTTCCCCACTTCCTTTCTTGCTCTCATTTCCTCCTTTTTTTTCCTATTGAGTTGAATGTAACTGAACATCAAACTTTATGTGTAGGTGTTTGTATTCTATCTTCCTTTATCCAGTAAAGAAGAAAGTGAGATTTTAGTGATGTCGACTCCCCCACTCCCAATAATTCCTCATTTTTTTGTAGACTTCTAACTTGTGAATATTATTGTAGATATAAATCCCCCCCTGATTTCTTTCCTCTTTTACTTGGTGTATAGTTTCCCCTTCCCCTTTACTTATAATTAAGATCTTCATAGATTAAGGATCTATGACTTGTCAGCATTGATATTATTGGAGCTTGGAAAGTATACATATTAATTTCATCCCAGCCCTTAGTCCCAGATTTTGAATCTTAGGCATTTTATCTTTATGAAGTCTCTTCCCATTTTCACTTGATTTTTTATGTTTTCACTTTAAAATGACTTCTCCAGTTTAAGCTTTCTGTGAGGACTATTTGGAAAACATAATTCACTAAAGGCCAATTATTTTCTGCTGTAGAATTATGCAGTTTCATTAAGTAACTATAATGAATAAGATAAATAAGCAAAATACAAACTTTGTTGGTAGAAACATATATCTTTTGAATTTGAATTGTATTTCATGGTCTCTACATCTTATGATTGGTGGCTGCTTAGATCTTGCGTAAATATGGTTCTGATTCTTAAGTACTGTACTTTGATGGAATTTTTTTTTTTTGTTGTGTTCTGTTAGTTCAATTAGGTCTATTTGGTTCAGGCTCTGACATTCCTGACTTTTCATTTTGAAATGTCTTTCAGGGTTTGATGTATATATTTTTCTATTTTCTATTTTCCTTCGTATTCTAATGTGCCTGGGAAGTTTTCAATCATGAGTTCTTGGAATATGGTGGTTTAAATTTTTGGTTATAGTTTTAGGTAGTCTAATGATTCTTATATAATATCTCCTTTCTATATTTTCATGTCAGATTTTTTTGGCAAGAGGAAGCCTATACTTGGTCCTTTTCTTTCATTTTTTAAATTTTATTTTAAATGTATTTTGTTGTTTCATAGATTCATTAAGTTTGGTTTAGTGTCTCCTGATTTTTAAGTATTATTTTATGATTTGGTAAGCTTTTGCACCTTTTATGCTAAGCAATTAATTTCCTTTCCAAATTGTTATTTTAAAAGTTTGAAAATAATATGTTAAATTCATTATATGTTTACAAAGAAAGTGAGTTGTTCATAATACAGATTAGTAGCTTCATGTAAAATTCTCTTTCTGTTTACTTTGTTTATAGAAATGTTTATATTATTTGGTACTAAGTTCAGAATAAAAAAAGAAAAAAATTACTGAGAAATTTTGAATTTTTATTAAGAATTCCACCCTTTGGTGGTGGCTAGGTGGTGCAGTGGATAGAGCAATCAACCCTGGAGTCAGGAGTACCTGAGTTTATATCCAGACTCAGACACAATAATTACCTAGCTGTGTGGCCTTGGGCAAGCCACTTAACCCCATTGTCTTGCAAAAAAAAAATTCTGCCCTTTGGTTAATGAATAAATCACAGAAAAGGTAACTTATTTTCTGGTTAAATGTCTATTCCATAATGTTTCTGACAAGACAAAGACTTTTGTTATCCAGCCTTAAATTATCTCGTTTTATTGGGTCAACCATAATGAGTGCTGGACTTGAAGTTGACCTCAGACACTAGCTGTTTTGCTTCAGTTTCTTCATCTTTAAAGTGAGAAAATGATAGCACTTCCTTCCCATTCCTGTTCTAAGGATAAAAAGAGACAGTATCTATTAAGCATTTTGCAAACCTTAAAGCATGTTAAAATACAGGATAGTTGTTATTATTGTTACTGATTATTATGATGTAAAAAGTATTTATTCTGAATCTATCAGGTATTGATTTTTTCTAACCACATCTTTATTTATCTATCTATCTATTTATTTATTTATTTAGGCAGTACTAAAATAGTCTTGTTGTAAGATTACACATAATCCCCCAATCCCCCCACAAAAATAGAAGAACCTCATGAAAAATAAGTCAGAGCAAAACAAATAAAATTGTATTCCAGCCTGTGTTTGGATCCATCAGTTCAATCTCTGTGATGGATTGCATTCTTTATCATATAAGTCCATCAGAGTAGCTGCTACCATATTTTTTGCACAGTTCCTATTGCTATTTTTATTTTTTTTCCCTCTGTCCATTCTTCCCCACTCCCATTTATTCTATTCTCTCTCTTTCACTTTGACCCTCCTCAGAAGTATGTTATGGGGCAACCAAATGGTACAGAGGAAAAAGCACTGGCTCTGGAGTCAGGAGAACCCAAGTTCAAAGATTGCCCCCAGACACCCAATTACCACACAATCTCATGAACCTGGATAGGCCACCCAACTCTACCACCCTGCAAAAAATCAAAAAAGTGTGTTGTATCTGATTGCCCTCTCTTATTATCTTCCCTCTTGTCTATCACTTATATTCTCCTCCCCTCCTCTTGTCCCCTTTTTCTCAACCCCATTCCTCTTCTTTTCCCTCGCGGATAAGATGGATTTCTTTACCCTACTAATTGTGAACATCGTTTCCCTTCTGAGCCATTTCCAATGAAAATGAAGGCTCCCTCATTCCCCACCACCACCTTTCCCCTTCCACTCCATTGCAAAAGCTTTTTCTTGACTCTTTTATGTAAAATATCTTAGCCCATTCTACCTCTCCTTTCCCTTTCTCCCAGTACATTCCTGCTTTCATCCATTGACTCCACCTTTGTAATATAGTATACCTTCATATTCATGTCCTTCCTGTACCTCATCTAAATATGCTCCTTTTAACTGCTCTATTAACTGAGATGATTCATATGTGTTGTCACTATCTTCTTCCCATACAGGAGAATACACACAGTTCAACAACATTAAATAATTCATAATTTGCCCTTCCCATCCACCTTCTCTATGCTTCACCTGAGTCCTGTACTTGAAGATCAAACTTTCTGTTCAGTTCTGGTCACTTCAACAGGGAAGTTTGAAAGTCCCTTATTTCATTTAATGTCCACCTTTTCCCCTGGAAGATCGTCAATTTTTGCTGGGTAGTTGATTCTCAGTTGTAATCCAAGCTCCTTTGCCTTCCAGAATATCATATTCCATCCTATAAGCCTTTATTGTTGTCCCTACTATGTTCTGTGTAACCCTGACTGTAGCTCCATGATATTCTAATTGTTTCTTTCTGCTTGTAATGTTTTCTCTTTTACTTGGGAGTTCTGAAATTTTGCCATAATATTCCCGGGAGTGAATTTTTGGAAACTCTTTTAGGAGGAGATTGGTGGAGTTTCTCAATTTCTATTTTACCCTCTGTTTCTAGGATAGTAGGGCAATTTTCCTGGAGATTTCTTGAAAAATGAAGCCTTAGGCTCTTTTCCTGATCATGACTTTCAGGTCACCCAATAATTTTTAAATTATCTCTTCTGTATCTGTTTTCCAGATCAGTAGTTTTTCCAGTGAGATATTTCACATTTTCTTTTAGTTTTTCATTCTTTTTTTATTTTATTGGTTCCTGATTCTTCACAAAATAATCAGCTTCCTTTATCTCCATTCTACATTTGAAGGAATTGTTTTCTTTAGAGAGCTTTTTTATCTCCTTTTCCATCTGGCCAATTCTGCTTTTTAAGGCATTCTTCTTCTCATTAACTTTTTGGACTTCTTTTTCCTTTTCACATAAACTGGATTCTGACATGTTATTTTCTTCAGGTTTTTTTTTTTTTTGGATCTTCTTGACCAAGCTATTGACTTGGTTTTTGTGATTTTCTGCATTGCTCTCATTTCCCTTTCTAATTTTTCCTCTATCTCCCTCGCTTGATTTTCAAAATCTTTTTTGAGCTCTTCCATAGCCTGAGACCAATTCGTATCTTTCTTGGACTCTTTGGCTACAGAAGCTTGGACTTCGTTATCTTCTGAGTGTGTGTGTGTTTTGTTCTTCCATGGAACAAAATTACTTATCTATGGTCAGATATTTTTTTCCTGTTTACTCAATACCCCAGCTTGTGCCCTGGTTTGGGGTGCTCCCCAAGCTTTTAAGTGTTATTGGGAGCCCTGCAAGGATCTTAGTTCTTCCAATACCTTTTGAGAGGCTCTGACCACTCTCCTGTCTGTGTTCTGGTGAATAACCACAAGTCTTCCCCTCTGCCCTGGAGCAGTGAGGAAGGTCCCCTGCTCTATGGTAATGGGAGGCTCCAGACTGTGACTAGGGTCTGAATATGGACAAAGCACAAGAGTACTGTTCCAGGGTTAATAGAGAGACCTCAACAGTTCCCCCCCAACCCTCTTACCTTTCATGGGCCGAGCACTCTGGGAGCACCTTCTGGTCAACTCCCTGCTGGGTGATTCTGCAGGTCTGCTTGTTTCCAGAGTCAGGGCTACATTGGTCTGGGCTCTGAGCTATTGAGGCAGGTTTACCTGAAGATCTTCCAAGTTTTGCTTGAGTTGGAAGGTCTAGAAACTGCTTCTGCTGTCATGAGCCCAAGCATCCCAGGGACCCAGGTGCCCTGCCCACAGCCTGTTCCTAGAAGGTAGGAGCTCCTTTGCTCCATTGCAACATGATCCTGGCTGCACTGCTACCCCCTCTGACCCAGTGGAACAGAGCCTTCCCATGGATATTCCAAGTTATCTTGGGCTGGAAAATAGCCTCATTGGATCTTTCTCTACAAAGTTTATTTAAGAGTCATAATTTTAAGGTCTTTAGAGTTTCTTGGAAGGGCACTCTAGGAAATCTTGCCTTCTTTCCACCATCTTGACTCCATCCCCCCTTCCAAATCTTTCCTTCAAATGTCTATTTCATTTCCATTTTTTTTTCATTTCCCTCTTTGGGTTCTTCCTGGTAAGTCTTTATGAGTTCTTTGACTTTCTGGATTTACCTTGGTCATATCAAACAAAATAAAAGTCTGTATCTTTTCTGTTTGTTCCTTTTCTCATTATTTTAGACTTACTTCTTATATTGTGTTAGGGACAGACAGATTTCTGTACGCTTCTCGTGATATTGTTATGGCCTTCATGGTCCTAGTCTATGTTATCTGGGAAACTACTATTAGATTCTCTGGAAATTAAATTCTGAATTCTTCAGGGATCGCAGATATGACTTAGGCTAAGGTGCTCCTGACTCTCAGGGAACTGTCTACATCTAATCAAGAGTTTTTTGTAATCACTCCCCTCTTGGGTTTTCCAAGCTCCATCTTCTGGTTTGAATCCAGGCTTAAGCTGAAGATTGTTCCCTGATGTTCTAGTAAACAGTTATTGGTCTGGTCCTTTGCCACTATTTGAAAGGCCTCTTCTGTGGTCATTGTCATAGTCCTGTCAGCTTACTCCTCTTCTGAGCATGTGGGCTGAGTCAGCAATCCATTCTAAGGGTCAGAGAAATAGTGCTGCTTGCATGGCATTGTTCTGGGTCTGGCCTGAATCTGTCATACACTTTGGGGGTCAGAGAAATAGTACAGCTATTGTCTCCCTACCCCTATTTTGAGCCCAGGGGTTAAGTCCACAATCAACTCTGGGTCAGAGCATCTGCTCTGCAGTCCTATTCAGATTCTAGGAGCTGAGTCTGCAGTTCTACCTACCAAGTTTCAAAGTTTTCCTTTGCCTGGAGGATGAATTTTTGACCTTGGACTGAAAAGTTGGTCTGCTGTGTTTTCTTCTTAGATTTACCAGTCACACTCATTTTGCTGCTCTTAGATTTTTGTGGGAAGGGTTGTGAGAAGAGCTAAGAAGAATTATTTCATCCAGCTTCACCATCTTTATTTGTCTTCAATAACTCTATTTCAGACAGAGAAACTGAGGTCCCAGAGTGTGAGGTTATTTATCTATGATCACACTACTATAAATAGGAGAACTGGGACTGACTTTGTCTAATAATTTTAAAAAAATTTCTTACTCAAGCTTTTTAAAATGACAAGACTTCTCTATCATCTCCCAACAATACATCAATGGGCTCATCCCTTGAGACAGAAATTAAACAATGTGACACATTGCACTTGTCTGGCATGTATACCTCATTCCAGTCAAATATGCATTAACTTTCTACTGAAAGGACTGTTGTATATTCCTGCATCAGTTCTCTTGAAACAAAATTGATGAGGACATTCTCAGCAATTCTGATGTCCTTCACTGGGGTTTTCTTTTATAGTATTTGCCTATTGTTCATAGTTTTCTCCTGGCATTGCTTTCTTCCCTTTATATCAGTTCATAATTGACATTCTACATTTTTTCTGAATTCCTCATATTCCTCATTATCATGGCATACATTGGCATGTAGAGATGAGCCTTCCAAAGAATAGTCAATAGTATTTCTTTTCCTATAACAGTGGGGCGGCTAGGTGGTGCAGTGCATAGAGCATTGGTTCTGGAGTCAGGAGAACTTGAGTTCAGTTCTGGCCTCAGACACTTAATAATTACCTAGCTGTCTGGCCTTGGGGAAACCACTTAACCCCATTTGCCTTGCAAAAACATAAAAAAAATAGTATACCTTGGTATATACACACATTTTTATATATATACACATGCATTTATATATATATATATATATATATATATATATATTTACAGTACATATGTATATAAATATATATATGAACACCCACATAGATAGATTAGAGAAAGTATTTATTAAGTCCTTACTATTTCTATGCACTGGAAATAAATATCAGAAAAAAGAACTGGCTAGTACCTTTTCTCAAGAAGCTTTCATACTAATTGGGGGAAGACAACATGTAAAAGATAATTGAAAATCAGGGACAAGAGAGAGAAGAAAGAAAAGTGGAAAAGCTGTTTGGAGAGAGACTGAGACTGGTCATTCTGGGGAGCACTACTGGTGTGAATACTTCCTCAAATAGATGTAATTATAGCACCTATTTTCCAGAGTTGTCATCAGGCTAAAATGAAATAACATTTATTGAATACTTTGCAAATCCCAAACTGTTATATAAATGTGATTCATAAACATGCATACATAGAAATATCTATCTGTCATTTATCTATATAGTCCAAGGGCTTCCTTTAGGTTCCCAGAGGCATGAACATGTACACTGAAAAGAATACTGGACTTTGATGGATTTTGCTTTGTATGATCACATATAAATCAGGGGAATTCTCTAAGCATCAGTTTTCTCATGTATAAAATGAAGGATTATGTGTTCTCTACTGTTCATTCTATCTCTTTATCTATGACTCTGTGAAAGTTTTAGTTGCATTTTTCAGAAATCAAGTGTTCCTTTTCCTTACACCTGTCTGGCCTCTAAAACTTCACTTTTCTATTAATGCTGTGCCCATTCTATTCATTACTCAAAGATGAAATGATGGAGATATTCCTCCCCCTTTGACACTTCTTATATCCAATCTGCTCCCAAGTCTTATCATGTCTTCTATTTCTTCCAAGTCCTGTACCACCATTTTTCCAGTCAACCAGATTTTTCAACCCTTGAGTCATCCTCAATTTTTACCTTTCCTCACCCACTATAGCCAATTAGCTGCCAGCTATTGTATGTTTTATGTCCACATGTCACTATCATTTCCCTTTTTCTACTCTTATGCTGCCTACACTAGTTCATGTTTTTTCTGTCTCTTGTCTGTAATAATGCATTAGCTTCTCATCTGGTCTCTATGTCTAAAATGTCTCAACACTTTCACCTTCTCTTCATAGAGTTTCCAAAGGTATATTACTAAAGTACAGAACTAAGTCACTTCCCCCTCAAATAAACTTGAGGTCATTCCCTATTACCTCTAAGATACAAAACAAACTTCTGAACTGATCATTTAAAGTCCTGCTTTATCTGGCTTCAAACTAACTTGCAAGTATTTTTATGCAGCACTCCCCTTTATCCAGTCACACTTACTTTCTTTCAATTCTCTGTATAGATACACTTAAAGAACTGAAAATTAATTTCCAAAATAAGTATAGCAAAAGTTTCCAGTCTCATAATTAGCTCTCCACACCTTTTCCATGTTTGAGAAATTTTTGAGACCCACTAGCAATGGATCATTTGAGTCTATTATAAGAGGCAGAGGGTAGTAAACCTACTGAGTTCTGATTGTGATCATTTTTATAATGCGAACTCATGATCTGTATTTAACTGTAAAGTTAGATCAGCAAATTCTAGTCCTGGTTGATTATAGAGTAGCTGCATTACCTTGACTATAACAGTTAGCTTCTCTGTAATTCTTCATTTTCTTTACCTGTAAAATGAGGCCATTGAACTGAATGATTTCAAATCTACCTGACTCTAATATTCTGTGAATTTAACATTTTGTTATCCATTCCTTAAACCAGAGGGTTTCCATGACAACCTGTTACAGACTAATGATTATGATTATGCACACTGAAAATTTATCACAGGACCATCTTCTACCATAATAATAGAGCCAAATTCACATTTGCATGAAATTCACAGGTACCTTTATCTTCTTTCATTGGAATATTTGCATATTATTTCAGCACATAAAACAAAAAATTATTTGCCAATAATAAAATTTGATGAAACTGAGGTGAGATACCAAATACTTTTGAAAATAATGTACATAAATGTTATGATTCCCACAATATAATTTTCACAAATACGCTGAGGATCTAGAAAGGCATCATTACATGAAATGTCTTGTATATAAATTCTCTCCACTGAGGCAAATGCAGTTGATCTAGGATAGGGTATAGGGAGTAGCCTGAGTTTGATGTTAAGTGACTGTTTCAAGGTCACAAATAATAATTACCACAAATGGTCTTTGCGTCCTACTTTTCCTAAATTTAAGCCAACATTCTTTTCATTATACCCCCCTGTGTTTCCTGACCCATACATTATACAGTGAGATTTAGTCTCAAATACTATTAGCATAATGCATGTACAAAGAAAAATGTCATATTTACTAGAATTATAGATCTGTCAAATAATAATATCCTTGTGATTTTCATAGAGTGTGAACTGGAATTAACACACAAAGTTAAATGCCATCTTTTGTCCTGAAGAAAGAAATTTCTAGCATCCTTTTATTATATAATTTCAAACATGAAAACCAATATATTCACAGTCTTGGAAATGCACAAATGTGGGTTTTAGCACTCATAAGCAAAACCACTGAATTGTGTTTTAATCAAAAGTAAAAGGAGTTTTCCTGCAAAGTTAGCACATCTCCCTCAGCTTTAGAAACTTCCTGAGCTTTTAAATTATTCATGCTTCAGTATCCAAGTAATAGGACATGATCAGCATTAATGTTAGACCTCCAGTCAGGAAGACCTGACTTGGAATTACAACTCAGATATATTGTTACTGTGTGATCCTGGATCGGTAACTTAACCTCCCTGGGCACCAGCCCGTTTGTAAATGGAAGATAACTGCACCTACCCTACAGGGCTGCCGTAAAGAACAAAAGAGAGGATTTTGCAAATCTTAATGAACCATATAAGTAACAATTGTCATTGATTTCCTTATTATTATTATTAATAATAATTTCATTTTCCCATGAAATCAGATAATAGTATTTATTAATACTGCCCTTATTAGGCAGTGAGTTGGTACTGCACTTTCTCTTGGAATCAATGACTCATCTTCATGGGTTCAAATCTGGTCTCAAATACTTACTGTGTGACCCTGGGCAAGTCACTTAACTCTGGTTGTCTCAGTTTGTCATCTATAAAATGAGCTGGAGAAGGAAATGAAAAACCACTATATTGTGCATAGGTGAAAATATTTAGTGTTATACTATAAGGCCTGCAGATTGTGGGAAAACCCTTATATGGGACAAGGAAATTGAACTGAGCTATCAAGTAAGCCGCTAATATTTGAAAGATTTGCTCTAATTGATGAAGAAATTTAGGGAAAGTTTGAAATAGAGGTGCAGATGGAAGGCATTCCAGATTTGGGGGACAGCCAGTTCCAAGACATAGGATAAAAAAATGGAGTTTCATAAGTAAAGAACAGCAGTGTAGCTAAATCATAAAGCTTGTGGAGGGGAGTAAAATGCAAGAAATTGGGAAATATGGGAGTGAAGAGCTTTACCTGTTAAATAGATGATATTTTATTTAGACCTGAAAGTAACAGGGAGCCACTGAAGAGTTTATTGAGGAAAGGAGAGAGAATCTAGCACAACTCTGCATTAGGGGAAAAAATGGTGAATGAGAGAACAGGATTTGAGAGTGTGAAGATAGAAAAGGCAAGATTTGGCAACAGATTGGATCTGAGGAGACAGGGAAGGTGAGAAGTCAGTGATGATAGCAGGGTTCATGACAAGCAAGGAGGTTGTGTCTTTAATAACAATAGGGAGGTTTAGAAGACAGAGTTTAAGAGTAGCAACAATGATTTCTAATTTAACATTCCTCTATTAATTTTACATTTAGAGAGTATACATGGCATTTTAATATCAGTAGAGCAAAATTCCATACAATGAAGTAGTTTAATTCTCTGCCGCGTCCTTTAGTGGAGTCTTGTGGATTAATGTCATCTATGTACATTAATAGGGATAGTTAGGTGACAGTGGATAGAGTATTGGATCTAGAGTCAAGAGGACTCATCTTTCTGAGTTAATATCTGGTTTCCAACTCTTAGAAGCTGTGTGATCTTATGCAGATTTGTCTCAGAAATGGACTGATGAAGAGTTGACATGACTGGAAAACAACTGAACAAAATACATCATATGATTTGCATATAATGTTTTACTTCAACTTCTTAGCTTGGAAGCTATATTTAGTTGTATTTAGAAGAAATATTATTGTATTTAAAACTAGGCAAAGTCAAAATGAACTTATATTGTCTCCTTGAAAAAATGCCATGTTTCATAATATTTCAGTGACCTGGACATGTATGTATGGTCACACTTAATTTGGGTAATTTAGCAAACATCCTTGAATGACCTTTGGAGCATGCCCAGACTGACTACCTCCTCTATGTTGTGGGTGAAGGTAGCTTCTTGCTTGCTTAGCTGCCTGCATCTTTAATACTGGTGAGACTGCTTTAATCAGACTTCTTTTCTGCCATTCTTTCTCTCCTTATCTCTTTTTGACTGTTTCCAGAAGGTAAAAGATCCCAGTTCCAACACAATGAGGATACCATGTACTGAACTGTTGAGTGAGGAAGGAAAATTCTCTCTCTGCTCCTTCATTTACCACAGCTCCAAGAAATAGGTCTAGGGATGCTTGCTTCTCTTCTATGCTGTTTTCTTCAGTTGCAGGTGCTGGAAGTAATCTTCATGGAATCAGGAGTTTGAACCATGACAAGCTAGGAGCTGGGATTACAGGCAAGAGAGTACAAACAGTCAATCCAGCATCAAAATTCTGAGAGGCCAAGATGATTGAGACTGGAACCTGAGGGTTTTGGAGACTTAGAACTGGGTCTGTGCTTTATGAGAACTGTGCTCAGCCAGAAACCTAATCCCCTTTTCTTTCCCCACAGACTATATATGGTGGTAGAGGCAGTGGTGGTGGGGAATAATGCCTCCTACATAAAGGAAACATAAGTTTATAAGTGTATGACTATACCTTGTAAAACAAATTTACATTATTAAAACTAATTTGTCTGTTAATGGCTAAATGTAATTCAGAGGACCCTCTTCCTACTATTAAGGGAATATCATTGGTGGGGATTAGAGTCACTTGTAGAGAATTAAAACATCTCCCCACACACACACACTCCATATCCTTAAACTAGTCAAGGAATCCTGGGGGGAAAAGTGAAATCTAATCTACCTGGTCTTTAAGTAGTGGGGAGGGGACGTGGTATGACATGATGATGATGATGATCATGGTGATCATGATGATGAAGACATCTATTTATTTATTTTTAAAATTTATTTTTAATTTTGTAATTTTTCCCCTAATCTCACTTCCTCCCCCCAACCCCCACAGAAGGTAGTCTGTTAGATGACATATTTTTTTTTTATGTTTTTACAAGGCAATGGGGTTAAGTGGCTTGCCCAAGGCCACACAGCTAGGTAATTATTAAGTGTCTAAGACCGGATTTGAACCCAGGTACTCCTGACTCCCAAGCCGGTGCTTTATCCACTACGCCACCTAGCCACCCAGATGATATATTTTTAAAGAGGAAATGTTTTTCAATAAAAGTACTCCTAGGTTAGTTATTATTTTTTTTAATTTTTAGGAGATGAAAAAGTAATAAACAAAGATATGAGACAAGAATTTTATGAAATTCTATAAAGGTAACAAGACTATTACAGGGCTTTCAGGTAGCTTTTCAATCATTACCAAGTCAATAATAACTCATTTTTTTATATCCTAGGAACTCTGTTGCACTTATATTTTGTTCCTCAGTCAATGTACATTTTCTAAGTAGTTATAGTTTATTTTTAGTGAGACAAGCTGTGAATGCTTTTTATAAATTACATAAACATGTAATTGACCTATAATTGGACCTATAATCACTGTCATTCTTAGTCTTTGGTAATAGATATGTTATGTCTTCTGCAAAGAAAGATGGAATCCGGCTTCTGTCCAAGAGAAAACTGGCAAAGTGCTTTGCTAGTAATTTAAGTGCCACTATCAGACCTTTCAGTCAATAATTATGGATCTTATCTGGCCTCACCACTTTTCAGTTTCTCAGAGAAACTAATGTTTCACTTATCTTGCAATAATGGTTCTGAAAATAAAAATGAAAGATAGAGTGGTGGTGGAAAATGAGAAGTTTTTCAAATAAGGAAATACAAGGACCAAAAAAAAAGTATTTTAGTTCCAGCTTGGTCCATTTGTACAATGGCATAATTGAGGAATAGAGTTTTGTTTTGTTTTGTTTTCTCATCAAAGGCTGTGAACCCTCAGGGGAAGGAAACATGTCAATCAAGGATCACATACGGGGCAAAGCAATTTTCTTTGAAGAGAACAAAAAAAAATATCCCATTTATCCCCTTCTAAATTAAGAACCTAAATTTCTGTTCAGTGGGTGCTTCAATATTTCAAGGATCTGAAGTCATGGTATTCTCTCCACTGACATACTCCTTGATTATATAGTCTCATGTCCTGGAGAGTTGCTATGACTGAAAAATTCACTTACCTTGAACAACCTAGTGATGAACCTCCAAAGGCTCAGTTTGTCTATTCACCAAATAGCAGGCATCCCTATTCATCATTTGGCCTGTGATCAAAACTTTTGCATTTTTGAATTTTTCATGTCACAGTCAGCTTCCAGCCAGAATCCATGCTGTTCTGGTTGGGGACAGTCTTTATCAAGTCTGATCCTAGGCACTGAATGACAGATGCTTCACAAAGAAATCTCCTATGCTCTCCCAATTACCCATCCAGACCTCCAACTCTCACCCTTTTTATTCTGCCCTGATTGGAGAGAACTCATTTGATGTAGAGAACATCTGGCCACCTGTTGATGTTTCATAGACTTCTTGCCACTCTCTTTGAATAGACTTTCTCTTCCACCTCTTGCTCTGGACACTGTAATCAAACCAATACTATCAATGCTTTTGGAATTATGCCAAGATTTGTTACCCTGTTTCATTCATGGTCTCTATGACTTCCTAAGTATAAACTCCCTTCCCTAGTCAACAATATATTCTATCTCCTCCTTTTAAAATGTAAGTTCCTTGAGACCTGATTTCTTTTCTATATTAGTATAGTACCTGACAATATTGATAAATACATTTTTCATTCCTTCATTCATACATATTCACCTGTTAGATATAATCTCCTTGAAGGCATATGATTTATCTGCAGTTTCTTTCCTAGATGTCTTCAGACATGAACATCTTTCCCAGCATTAAAAAAGTCTCCACTTGTCCTTACCATCCCCTCAAACTCTTTTCTTCTAATTCTCTTCCTTTTTTAGTTATATTTCTTGAAGAAAAAAACTTATTTGTACTTGCTGCCTTTACCTTCTCATTTCCTACCCACGTCTCAACCCACTCCAGTCAAATTTCTGAACTCATCATCCATTTAACATTATCCACTTCTATAATCAATATTTGTACTACTATAAATATGTTTTACCAAAAATGAGAATATTAAATCTGGACTCACATGGGACAGTTTCAACTGTGGGGGATTATCTTTAAAGATAAAAATTTAAAAAGCTCACTTTTAGTGTTTCTGATTTTTATTCACCTATCTTATAGTCCTTGAAAAGATCACTTAATGTTTAGGTTAGGGGAAAAGGAATCAGGAATATATTTAATGTACCACATAGATCAGATTTAGGATAGCTATTTGTCTCCCCATGTAAAAACAGTGCTTAAACTATCCCTTCATAAGCATACATTAAGAAAGAATTAGAATATGAAACAATATCCCATAATACTTATCAAGTTCTCTCAAGAGGTTGTTCCTTAATAATGAAGCATTTTGTGAAATTGATAAACATATACTTCCACTTCCTCTATGGCTCTACACTCTGTGAGCAATTTCTTTTATTAAAAGGCTCTGTTTTAATTATGATATTCCTCAGTGTTTTTAATTCAGAATTTATTAAGGGAAGTTAGTAGAATTTCCTAGTTTTACTTTGCTTTCTGTTTCTATTAGCTCTAGGAAATTTTTTTTCTATGATTTCACGAAATATACTATTCAGGATTTTGGTATATTTTTTCCTATTCTACAATCTTCTCTCATTTATGTTAGAAGCTGCCAGAGCTTGTATGATTCTGAAAGCCTTCTCTTGGTATCTAAAGTATTTGTTTGTGAATCTTTGAAGCAATTTTTCTTTGATGCCAAAGCCATGGATATTTTTTTAGGTTTTTGCAAGGCAAATGGGGTTAAGTGGCTTGCCCAAGGCCACACAGCTAGGTAATTATTAAGTGTCTGAGACCAGATTTGAACCCAGGTACTCCTGACTCCAAGACCAGTGCTTTATCCACTACGCCACCTAGCTGCCCCAAAGCTATGGATTTTGACTAGAATTTTTCCTTTTTTTCCTTTCAGGAGATAATTGCTGGATTCTTTCTATCTTCATTTTGCCCCATGATCCAAATAAATATAGGTAGTATTGATTTATGACTTCTTGAATTAAAATGTCAGATGATTTGCTTTGCTTTAAAATCATATATTTCAGGAATTCAATAATTTAAATTTCAATGCTTCCTTATCTCTCCTCCATTCTCTTTTCCATGATGGTTGTTTTTGATAGACCATCAC
Organism: Macrotis lagotis; assembly: GCF_037893015.1. Classification (NCBI taxonomy): domain Eukaryota; kingdom Metazoa; phylum Chordata; class Mammalia; order Peramelemorphia; family Peramelidae; genus Macrotis; species Macrotis lagotis. The sequence continues at coordinate 28,099,473 of NC_133660.1, forward strand.
ATATTCCTTTATTTTTTTCAGTATTTTGAGTTTTCTTTTCATATCTCTTGCCCCATGTAATTAAACTCTCTTTGTCTCATGTTATTTTCAGACCTGGTTAATGTTTACATTTTCAGTTCTTAATTTTCTATTTCCAATGTCTCTTTCAAAAAGTTTTAGTCTATTTTTTAAAACTCTTATCTCATTTCTTTCAGGTATTCTTGCTGCCTTTTTTGCCTGATTTTTTTATGAGGGTTTATTGAACATAATGAAAAGTTTTCTTCTGGATTTACTTCTTGGACTAATATTTTGTCTTCATTATATTTACTCTCTATATTCTTAAATCTTTAGTTTAGACACTTATATTTGGGCTTTGTGTCAGAGAGAGAGAGAGAGAGAGAGAGAGAGAGAGAGAGAGAGAGAGAGAGAGAGAGAGAGACTCTGCTCCCTCATGTATCCTTGAATGGAATTTCATAAGTTTTTGCAGTCCTGATCTTAATATGGATATGGTTCCCTTTATGTGGGTGTAGGTGGGATATCTGGAACTAGGTCCCATATTCTGACATAATTTCTTGATTTGTCCTACCATCTTGAAGTGGCCCAATAAGAATGTTAGCATAAGTTCAATTTATGTTTCTGTTTCCAAAGTCCCTAATTGGAAGTTCCCTTCATCCCTTTCTATGGCATTGACATGCTCCACTCAGATTCTGAAGACTGTTATGATTTCAACTATCTTGCAAAGTCACTTAAATCAAGCTATTAAATTGGCCCAATATCCTACTTTTTCTCTGAAAGATCTGAGATATCCACTGTTCATCCTTGTTTCTTTGTACAGTGATATATGGGCACTGGCTTATGCTCCCAGACATCAAACTATTGAAGATTGAGCCAACTGGTTATCCTTCTGGTGGTTCCTGTTCACAATGCCTACAGGTATTAGGATTCGTTTACTGAATCTTGTGCTGACTTCTGCACACAAACATCTTTCAGTACCCCAGCACTGAATTCACACTGGTGAAAGACCATCTTCCTATAAAGTCCTAGAAAGAATGGAAGGTTTATGGTGTTTCTCTCTGGTTTTCTTGATCATTATTCCATCATGATTTCTGTTGGTATGTTTATGGGAGAGATGAGCTACTGGGGACCACTCAAGTAATCACTTGATATGGAAATGACTTCAACTTATAGTCTTAAAGCAATATTTGAGGCACTGAAACATTGAGGCACATAACCATTACATGTCAAAGATAAGTTTTGACTCTAGACCTTCTTGGATTTAAGACCAGTCTTCTCATTCTTCCTCTCTCAAGGGCATGATAAATAAAGGAAAATACTCAACAATATGGAACATGTAATTTAATATTAATTTGTGGGGCAGCTAGGTGGTGCAGTGGCAAGAGCATGGGCCCTGGAGGCAGGAGGACCTGAGTTCAAATGTGACCTCAAACACTTAATAATGACCTAGTTGTGAGGCCTTGGACAAGCCACTTAACCCCATTTTTCCTTGCAGAATCCTAAAAAATATATAAATTTGTGTAGTTAGTTAGTTATAGGTTCTGTAGTTCTGAATGAGGGAGAATAGTAAAAGAGGAAAATAAGTCTTGGCTTAGAACTTAATAGCTGACAATTTGGTTAGACAAAGGACAGAATAAAAATTATTTCAGGATAGCAGAACATCCATGCTACAACAAGGAAAACAGAGAAATAGTTTGGAATTGTGCGCACTGCACTGTATATGTTGTCAGGAAGTCTTTGGCAAAAGTCCTGCTGCTGATAATTGCTTGCTTTGTTATCATGGACAAGTCATTTAATTTCTTTGGGCCTTATTTCATCTTTTGTGAAATGGGAATTCTATGTTTACTTCACCGAAGAATTAGACTCAGATGAGATTATGTGAATAAAGTCCTTTGTAAAGCAGTACATGTCATAAATAGGACCTATTGTCATTAAAAAGTATAAACTTTACTTCATAAAGAATTTTTACCTCGAGTATATTCAAACTAGAATTCTATAAAGGTAAATTATATATAATACATAATATTCATACAGATATAAATATATACACACATTTAAACAGTTTTCAAATTCAGGAGATGAAAAATTGATCTTTCATTGGCAAGAAAATTATGTTTCAAAATGTGATGATGAATTATGAGATGGTTTAAGTCATTGGCACTCATTACAGAGACTTTGGTATAATTTACCTGTGGAAAACACAAATTTGCTTGTTATCTCTGTGGTTGCTGAACACCAACATTATCAACTTTGTCTCATTTATGTGACCTTTTACTTTCAAGGAAAGCATCCAGTGCCATCCATCCTAAATTTTGATTATGGTCACTATCTTCCCTTTGCCAGACTTTGCACTTAATGATCATTAATGAAATATAATATGGGTATTTTCTATTTTCAAAGGAAATGGCCTACAAGAACATTTCAAATTAGGAAGAGTTAGTCATGCATCACTAAATCAATGGGGAGAAAAGTTTAATATGAATGCATCCCATAAGAAAGTTAGAATTTTTCTCATTAAAGTGCCATGAAATTGTAATAGCTTAATTAAATCATAAAGCCAGCGTTTATTTAGGAAAATTTGGTATTCTGGACATAAATCAGTTACACATAGAGAATTAAAATATTATTTGCACTGATGTTATCAATTAATTCAATGCCTTGTAGGAAAAGGATAATAATTGAATATATCTTTGTTCATTTAAATAAAAATAAGTTTTATCAACATCTCTTATTTTTTATAGTATAGTCATTTCCAGATTTATTGCCTTAGAGAATTTTCCCTATAACCAAGAAAAAATGATTGAGAAAATGTGTCTGCCCACAGTCACAGAAATGCAAAATCGTGGTTCTTTAGAGTTAGAAGGAACTATAGCAACCATCTAGATCAACCTATATCCAGAAGAATTCTTGAGTCTATCATAAATGACAAGGAGGGAAATTACCATACTTGGATATAGTTCATTCTACTTTTGGAATTAATATTTAAAAGTTTTCTTTTTACTTCTTTTTCTAATATCAACCTGAAATTTGTCTTTTTTGTGACTTCTATCCACTGCTTCTGTGTCTGTGCTCTGTAATGAACCAGAACAGGTTTAATTCATTTCAGATGTTTTAGATCTTTACATACAAGTAGTTCTGCTATATATACATTCCTAAAAATAATCACAACAACATTTACAAATTTTTTGAGAAGAAATGAGTTAGGAGCATAATACACAAACACATAGCAACATATAAAAATACGAATCTAATAAAGCACTATTTTATGTAGTGGCAGAATCCTCAGCTTTGCCCTCAGATTTCCAGGAAAAGCTATGACTCAATGAAAAGAGTGGAATGGGCTTATGAGGTTAAGGTCATGGTGGAAGGTGGAGGAAATTGGGATGAAATGTGTGGTTGAAGACAGATAGAAAAGTCGTCAAATTTTCTGTGACCTCAAAGTTTCTCTCAGAAAAATAAATTACATAAGCCAAAGTGAAATTTGGGTTCTTCTCTAACTTATCAGTTGTGTTGGAATAAATTACTATTTTCATTTTTATAAATTAGTTCATTATTTAAAACTTTTTTAAAATAATCATTCCAATTATCTCCTTCCTTTCTGCTTTCCACTCTTTGAAGAGAAAAGCAATATGACACCATTTATACATATGAAGTCCTACAGAACATTCTCATTTTAGCCATGTTGAAAAAAAACAAAAGAAGAGAAGAAAGTGAAAAATATATGTTTTAACGTGGAATCCGAGTTCATTAATACTCTCTCCAGAACTGAATAGCACCTTTGTACTTCATGAGTCCTTTGAAATTATCTTGGGTCATTGTACTATTGATCAGAATAACTGTCTTTCACATTTGATCATCATTTCACTATTGATATCAATGTGTACCAAGTGCTTGTTCTACTCACTTCATTTTATATTAATTTATATGACTTCTCAGTTTTTTTCTGAAATTATCCTGACCATCATTTCTTACAGTACAATTGTATTCCATCATAATCATATTCTGCATTTTGTTCAGTCTTTTTCCAATGATGGGTTTCCTTTCAATTTTCAAACCATTACCATCAAGGAAAGAGTTGCTATTTACTGCTAGTCATCAACAACGAAGATGACCACACCAGCCAACTAAATGATTGGATGTATGAGCTGCACAATTTTATTTCTTATAGTGAGAGGTATATTGTGCAAGAAGTCCTTCCCATTTGCCTTTACCAGAATCCTTCCATTCCAGGGCCTGATTTTTAGGAAACAGGACCACTGCAGATGGTTTAACCACTATGTGAATCTCTTGGCCTTGAATGGTTGAGATTCCTCCCCTATTAATGATGTACGATCTTACTTTGACAATGCCAAGCAAGCACAAGTCTGTACTATGTGATAATATTCGACAATCTGATATATCCTAACCTGTCTCTCAATGGGTTAATAGACAGGAGGTCTTTCCTATCAGACCTTCCATCTTTGAGTTGTGAGGGACAGAACTACATTGGTATCTGACCTTCTTCCAACCTTAATCGACAACCTGGCACATCCTAACTTGTCTCTTGGTAGACTAATCATCCGTACGGTCTTTTCTCTAAAACCATTTGTATCTGATTGTCTGACATGACATCATCTGACACAATCAGAACCACAATGCTTTCCAAGTTGCAGGCCCTCCTCTCTGGGTGAACCCATTCCAGGGTAGCCCTGCCCTTCACAAAGGAAACAGAACTCTCCTCGGGGCTCCCACCAGCTTCTCCAGGATCAGTTATATTACTGCATCAGACACCTTGAGGCACCTCTCTCTGCCACTCCAGGTTCAGGGATTTGAACCCAAATCCCTTTTGATCAACTGAAGGCAATGGAGACCATCATCTGATCCTTCAGAAAGGTGCTCACCTATCTCTTGGGAACAATTGACCTAAGTTAAACTCTTGTTCACATAGAATCCTTCTCCACTTTGACCTTCAAAGTGGTAACATATAGGTATTTTCCCACTTTCTTTTATCTCTTTAGGATATACACCTAGTAGAAGAACTAGAGTCAAAGGATATGCCTTTGATAGTTTTATATAACATTGGGCATAGTTTCAAAATTATTTTCTAGAATGATTAGACCAGTTGACACTTATATTAATAATTTATTAATAAACCTATTTCTCCATATTCCCTCTAGGATCAGTGATTTGACATTGCTGTCACATTAGTCCATCTGAGAGGTGTGAAGTGATATATATATCAAAGTTGATTTAATTTGCATTTATATAATCATTAGTGATTTAGACCACTTTCACAAAAAATATTTGATAATTTCTATTTTGAAATTTCAAACTTCCTGTTCATATCCTTTAATCATTTTATCAAATGATGAATAGCTGTTATGCTTTAAATACTTGGCTCACTTCCCTCTGTACTTGAGAAATGAAACCTTATTCAGAGAAACTTGAAGTAAATATTTTTCCCAATTTCTTATATTCTATTATTGACTTAATTTCACACCAAAATTAGCCATTTTACCTCTCATAATCTACTCTTTTTTTCTTGTTTAGTCATAAAATTTTCACTTATCCATGGATCTGTCAGGTACTCTTTTTCTCTCATGATTCAGTTGTTGTTGGTAATTTACTTATGATATCAAGTTAAATCAGATAGCCATTTTATCTCTCTTTTTTTTTAGGCTTTTGCAAGGCAAATGGGGTTAAGTGGCGTGCCCAAGGCCACACAGCTAGGTATTTATTAAGTGTCAGAGACTAGATTTGAACCCAGGTACTCCTGACTCCAGGACCAGTGCTTTATCCACTGCGCCACCTAGCCGCCCCTCAGATAGCCATTTTAACCTTATTTTGATTTATGGTGTGAGATATTGGTTTATGTGTGACTACTTTTTGTCAAACTGCTTTCTAATTTCTTTTAGAAGTTTTGTCTAATAATGAGAGCTTGTTCTGAAAGCTTTGAATGTTGGATTTTTCAAATAATAGATTACTATGTTTTTTATCTTTGTAAATTGTATGACTAATCTATTCCACTTATAACTACTTTATTTCTTAATAATTATTTCTTAATAAGCTAGTAGCAGATTGTTTTGATGATTACAGCTTTGTAATAGTTTATTTAGTTACTTTCTTCACTTGTTTTAATTGAATTCTTTTAAATTCTTAATTATTTTGTGCTTCCAGATACATTTTTTATAATTTTTTTCTATCCCCATAAAATAATTATTTGGTGGTTTGATTAGTATGACACTTAAATAAGTAAAATAATTTAGGTAGATAGATTTTTTATTAAAATTTCTCAACATACCAATGGGAAAATAATATTTTACTAATTGTTGATATATTTCTCAATTTATATGAAAACTGTTTAAAATTATGTGCATTTAATTCCTATCAGCTAGATTCCAAGGTATTTTATATTGCCTCTAGGTATTTTCAATGGAATTTATCTTTCTGATTCTTCCTTCTGGGTTTTATTGGTAACATATAGTAATACCGATAATTTATGCTAGTTTATTTTATATTTTGCAACTTTGTTAAAGTTAGTTGTTTTAATCATTTTAGTTGATTCTTTAAGGTTCTCTAAGTATTTCATCATATTTTTTCAAAATTGATAGCCTTGTTTCCATTACCTATTTTGATTTCTTCATTTTCTTGTTCTTGTCATTGTTATAGCTACTTTTTTCCTTATACAATATTTAATAATAGTGGTAATAATGTATATCCTTTATTTACTCTTGATCTTATTAGGAAGGATTCTTGGTTTGTCCCAATTATAGGTAATGTTTGCATTTGCTTATAGATAGCTATCCATTATTTTAAGATAAATGCTTTCATACCTGTGCTCTTCTGTGTTTTTACTAGAAATAGATTTTATATTTTGTCAAAAGGTTTTTCTGCATATGCTAATTTGACTGATGACTTTTGCTATTTTTATAATTTCATGGGGGTTTTTATGTCTGAAGCTTTTCTGTTATTGTCTTGCATTCCTGGTATCAATCTCACTTACTCATAGGGTACAAACTCTTTACATATTGCTGTAGTTTTTCTTGCAAGTACTTTTAATTTTTTTCAATAATATTCATTAGGGAAATTATTTTATGACTTTCTTTTTCTCTTAGTATTAAAATCACATTTGTGTCATAGAAGGAGTTTGGGAAGATTCTTTTTTGATCTACTTTTCAAATAGTTTATTATAGTATTGAATTTATTTATTTTTAATGTTTAGTAGAACTCAAATGTAAATTTATCTAGTTTGGGGGAATATTTTCTTAGGAAATTCATTTATGATTTTTCAATTTTTTTCTAGTACAACAATATTTAAATATTCCATTTCCCTATCCTGTTATTGAATATTCATTTATTTCACTTAAATTATCAGCATATGATTGGGTAAAATGGTTTCTAATAATTGCTTTGATTTCATCTTTATTGATATAACACTTTATTGGTAGCACTTTTATTTGATATTGGTATTTTGGTATTCTTTCTTTTTTTATTTTATTTTATTTAAGGCAATAGAGTTAAGAGTGACTTGCCCAAGGTCACATAGCTAGGCAATTATTAAGTGTCTGAGGTTGCATTTGAATTCAGGTCCTCCTGATTCCATGGCCAGTGCTCTATCTACTGCACCACCTAGCTCCCTGCTCTTCTCTCTTTTTTATATCAAATTAACCAATGATTTGTTTTGTTTGTTTTAGATAAAATCAGTTTCTAGCTTTATTAGTTCAGTTTTTTCCTTTGCCTTTAATTCTGTTAATGTCTCCTTTGATTTCCAAGATTTTTCTTTAGCTGTTTAATAGAATATTTTAATTTTTTTCCTTTCTGAGCTTTTTTTTAGTTGTATGCTCAATTTATTGATCTTCTCTTTGATTCTTCCATTAATGTAATCATTTGTAGAAACAAATTTCCCTCTTTTCACTATATCCCACAGATTTCAATGTGTTGTCTCATTGATGTCATTATCTTTAAGCAAAATATTTAATTTTTCTCAAATTTATTCTTTGCTCACTTTTTTTATTTCTGCAAGGCATTGGGGTTAAGTGACTTGCCCAAAGTCACACTGCTCCCTTATGACCAAGCACTTCTTTCTTTACCTGATACTGCTCCCATGAACTTAAAGTCCTGGAACTCTCCCTATTTTGGAATTGCAATCTGAAATGGATAATAGGCAATTGTTAAACAATGTCCAGTTCATGTTCACTGTCTATTAATGGATCTACTGGAATCTTCTTCAATCAGTTATCTAAATCCCTTATCGTCTTGGGTTGGTAAGAGCTTCTGCTCTTACCATTGCAGTTTCCAAGTTCCATAATGATGTTGAAACCCTTCTCAGACCAAATCTGCCCCACCTCTGTACCAAATACTTCTTTTTCTGACTTCTCAAGTTGGTTGGACTGGAAAAAAAAACTAACCCTGGACTTCTCTTGGCTATACACCTGGGATTCAAATTGATATGGTATATTGTTTTTTTTGAAAAGAAATGTTAGGAGTTCTCTCTCCATTCTACCATCTTGATACCACCTAAAATACCTATATTCAAAACAAATGCTATGACAGAAATGACTAGATTGAACTCCCTAGTTCCTTTAACCAATCCTCTTATCAGCCATCAAGTTAGTTATTAAGCATTTGTTAAGCACAAATGATCATAGTATATGTCATTAGAAAAGTGCTGGGGATTCGGGGAGCAATCTAATCATTGTACTTTCCAGTGTGATCGGCATAAAGTCACTTGTTTATTTTGGGGACAAAATTTCAGCCTTTGAATTGATTTTGCAATTGAACTCTATTAATGATTAAGATCCTTAGACAACAATCTTTTCCTTGTAAAACTCTCTGATAATGATACCATTTGAAAAATCTGTCACTTAACATATTGTATTGTTTGTATGAAACTCTTGAATATATTTTTATATAGTTAAAAGAAAATGATCAGTAAAAGTCATTCATCTTCTAATCATACAAATGAACTTATTTGTATCAGAATTTAAATGATTATATTCCTAGAGAAAATTTTGTTTGGGAAAAATTAAAATGTTTGGAAAGTTATAAATAACAGTTATGCCAAACAGAATTTTTTTATAATTAATAGTCATTTTACTGATGAGTTAATAGAAGTTAAAAGAAGGAAAATGCCAAAGATGATAAAAGAAGTGGTATATTAATCTTTTTGTATATGGACCCTTTTCTGACTCCATATTTATGGAGCCATCAGTTGATCTGCCTCTTAAGTCAAGGAGAAGTTTTTTGTTAGCAGAGAATTAAGGCATTATGACCAAACTTGGCTTCCAAAATTCCATGTTTTGGATATGTGAGTATTCTGATGTATGCTTCTAAGACTAATTTTATTGTCCAACCCCTTCATTAATTAACTATACCAAGGAAAGAAAATTTAGCAATGATACGTTATGGATACAACTTTTCTGTATCTGTATCATTCATGCTGGGCTGCCAATCAGAAGTCATGTTAACAGCCTCAACCTTAGTACTATGGGCTAATTAAGTGTTGATGACATTTTGAATTCTTTTTTGAGAAAAAAAACAGTCTCTTCTTTTGTTCACTGCATAGTTCCTTGACTATGATACCTTCTATACATAAATCCAATAAAATTCAAAATGTAGCCACTGGATTTTCCATATTTTTCCTGTGAAAAAATATACTCACCTCCCTGATTAAAATATAAAGATATTCCACAGCATAATTTTCATCTTTTCTTTCTCCTAGAGAGATACAGTTTTAAAAGGATGAAAGAAGTCAAAAAAGTTGGAAACAAGTTGTCCTCATGCACCTATTAATATCAGAGATTATGCAAAGGTTTTTTAAATAAATATTTTATATATTTTTCCAATTATATACAATAGTAGCTTCTAGCAATTATTTGTTGCAAGGTTTTGAATTTTACAATTTCCCCCCCCTCTCTCTTCCTTCTCCTCTACCCCAAACAGAAGGCAATTTGATAGTCTTTTCATTTGTTTCCATGATATGTATATATCAAAACTGAAAAAAAAATGGATAACACTAAGAGTACATGTAGTTCCAATATAAAAGGATCATAGTCAGACCCACAAAGACCTAGAAACTTTACTAATAAATAGAAACTGATCTTGGAAAACCTTTCTTCAAAAGAAAAAAAGAGAAAGGTCTACAAGACTAGAATATTTTAATCTTACAAACCTATAGGGTAGAAACATTATCTTAATGCTATTGAATACTTTTAATCATTTCAGATGGAAAGAATAGAGATAAGTAGAAATTTAAGATGCAAACAAAAATCCAGAGAAACTTTTTAGGTAAGGAAAGAAACAAAAATGAAAGGGAAGGAAAGGAGAGGAAAGGAAAGGTAGGGAAGGGAGGTATTTAAAGAGGATGCTTGAATTGCCTATTAGACAATAATTTGGAAAATATTGCATATAAATATAGTGGACTATTATATTATATAATAAATACTGAAAAAGATGACTTCATAGAATTCTTGATATTTGAACCGAAACTTAGTGAAGTGAGTAGAAATTGGAGAGCAGTTTGTACAAGACACTTATATTATAAAACAAACAGATAAACACAGAAGATGTAAAAAAACTCATCAGGGTTATGTCCATTGATGTCTAAAGGATGAAATAGATCACTCAGCTCCTAATTTAAAAAAGTGAAAAACACAAGATGAAGAGATACATTTTTTGACAAGAAAACTTTGTAGATTTGTTTAGTTTGACCATGATTACTTGTTACATGGGCGTTTTCTTTCTTTATAAAAAAATCATTTTTTAATCTTGTTAAATCTTGGGGGAGCTATCAATAGTGACGAAGAAAAGGCCTTTGAAAAATTTTAATCCTAAAATGAGAAAAATAGTTTGAAAGGAGGCACAGACAGGTAAAATATATTTGAAATTACCATATATAATTAGTGCATGTCTTTATAAAAATGAAATTTCATGTTTCATAAAGAAACTTTTTATGTATTTTCTGCTAAGAAGATAGAAATACTTTTTTGATGTTTAAATTTAGAATAAAAGAAATAAGTAACCATATGAAATGATGTAATATTAATGACAAATCTTGATAATAGAGAAGACATGAAAAATAGCTGCCTTCTTCCAAGGTATTCAACAGATGTATGAAATACTGCATATACTATAGACACAATGGTTGAACTTTCTTTTTTTTCTGTTTAATCTTTTCTACAAGAGATAATTCTTTGGAAAGAGAGCTGAGGAGAGCTATATTTGGCAACAAATGTGACCCAAAAATATATCAATAGCATATATGTGCACATTTATATATATATATATATATATATGTATATGTATGTATACACACATATATGTTTGATGTTTGTCCTTCATTCCTTTTTTTAAAATTTTTTATTTTATTTTTGGTTTTTGCAAGGTAATGGGGTTAAGTGACTTGCTCAAGGTCACACAGCTAGGTAATTATTAAGTGTCTGAGATCAGATTTGAACTCAGGTCCTCTTGACTCCAGGGCTGGTGTTCTATCCACTGTGCCACCTAGCCGCTCCTTGTCCTTCATTCTCCAATTTAGACATCAGGTGAAGTAATGCCATTATAAGGACATGAATTGGATGTTGCTGTACTGTCAACAGTCTCGCTTTCTCCTCCAAAGTCATCTGGGCCAAATGGTCAGATATGAATTAGGATGACTGGAGATGGCCCTGCATGAGAGGTGATCAGCATTGAGTGACTTGTTCAAGGTCACATAGTAAGGTTCAAGTGTCTGAGACTGTGTTGGAACTCCTGTCCTCCTGACTCTAAGGCCAGGCCTCTATCCTCTGTGCAACCTAACTTCCTAGATAGATAGATAGATAGATAGATAGATAGATAGATAGATAGATGATAGATAGATTAGATAGACAGATGATAGATTAGATAGATGATAGATAGATGATAGATAGCTAGATATAGATATTCATATAGACATAGATATAGATGATATATAAAGAGAGATATATTAAGAGAATGAGTTTATTGGTCACTTTGAAAATATTTCCTTTAATTTTAGTAATTTATAAGAGTAATCTTGGGTTTTAAACATGTTTTAACTCTTTTTTACTTTTAATGACCTCCCATTTTTCATTACTGTGGCCATCAATATTTTATTCTCTCTCTCTCTCTCTCTCTCTCTCTCTCTCTCTCTCTCTCTCTCTCTCTCTCTCTTTTGAAAGGCAATGGGGTTAAGTGACTTGCCCAAGGTCCCACAGCGAGGTAATTATTCAGTGTCTGAGGCTGGATTTGAACTCAGGTCATCTTGACTTCAAGGCTGGTGCTCTATCCACTGTGCCACTTAGCTACCCTAATATTTCCTAGCTCTATATTAGTTAATGAACATTTCCCCATATTTCTGAGTTCTCTATATTCATTCTTCCTTACATTGTCTTTGTACATAGTTTTCACTCAACCTAAGTGAACCATTCTGCCGATCCTTCTCTCCCTTTAGGGAACCCTGCAGCCCCCGCCTCTGCTCGGTGCCCCCCTCCCAGCCGGAAAATCGCTGCTGTTTTCTTCCTTTTGCTAATCATTATTCATAGCATTTCTAGCTTTTTTGCCACCACAAATCATGTTTTGTAATCTCCATTCTAATGTCCAACCACACAGCTTCATGCCACAGGGCTGGAGGAACTCATTAACGCTTTGTTGAGTGACTGATTCTTAATCCTCGTGACCTTTAGCGTGACACCCATCAACTCTAGCTCTTAAATAAAGTCAACAAAATGCCTCCTGATATTAGTTTATATGTGTTTATCTTTGTGAAGGGAAAAGCTTTATGAAAGGTTCTGTTTAATGGGCACTTCATCCAACACTGGTGCTCTTCCTTTATTTCTAATCTTTGGATAGTGGCATCCATCCATCTCATGACAGCGTTGATTCTTAACCTTTCTGGTTTCGCAGATCCCTTTGACTGGCTTTCGGAACTGATGGGTCCCCATTTCACAATCATATTTTCACATGCCTGAAAACAATAAAAAATAGAATAGGCATACAAATAAACAAACAAATAAATGAAAAATAAGTATGTATACAAAGAATATCTCAACCCAGCCCAGCCCAGCCGAGGCACCGAGCCGAACCCAACCTGGCCCGGCCCGGCCCGGCCCCACCCCGCCCGGCTCAGCTTGGCTTGGCTCGGCTCGGCTCGGCTCGTTGCCGGGCCGGGCTCTGCTGGGCTGGGCTGGACCGGTCAGGTTCGGGCCGGGCTTCATTGGGCCAGGCCAGGCTGGGCCAGCTTGGGCTCGGCTCGGCTCAGCTCGGCTCGGCTCGACTCGGAACGGCTCGGCTCGGTTGGGCTCACACGGGCCGGGCTGGTTTGTGTCAGGTGGAGCTGGGCCGGTCTGGCCCGGGCCAGGCTTAATTGGGCTCCACCGGCCGGGACGACCCAAGCCAAGCCGAGCCGAGCCTCCCCCTCTTCTCTCCTTTCTCCAGTCTCGGCCCAGCAGAACCGAGGCCTAGGCCATCCTCTTCTCATTGTGTCACCGCAGCAGTCTCTGCAGGATGCCTTGACCTTGAATATTTTACAAGACGAAGTTGCAGTGTATTGAGGTTGTGCAAAGGGATCAAATGATGAGATATACAGCAAACTAGAAGCAGGAGCAACCAGATAGCTTTTGGAATTGCCGGCCAAGCAAGGCATGTGGAGGAACAGTCATTGTCATGTATCCCTCATGTCTTTCTCTGCGAGCCTCTTTGGGGTTTTCGTGGCAAGGATTTGCCATCTACACTCATTTTACTTCTCCAGCTCATTCTACACATGAAGAAACTGAGGCAAACGGAATTAAGTGGCATTCAATGTCAGTGGTTATATTTGAAAAAGCCAAGAAAATAAATATTCCTATCGACAGACCTCACAACTCTATCCACTACGTTATCTAGCTGTCCCCTAGGTAGGATCATATAAAATAAAATAAACAGTTTGACTATATAAAATTTAAGTTTTCACATTGAAAGCAATGCAATTAAAATTAGAAGGGAAATTAACTGGGGAAAAATGTTTATTGCAACTTACTAGGATAAAGATCTCACATCCATGATATGCAGGGAATTGATTCAATTTTATAATAATAAAACTATTCTCCAATAGATATATGATCAAAGGATATAAGCAGTTTCAATATTCAAACGATCATCATCATTTGTCTACATTAGTTGATGGCTTTCTACCTGGTCTCCTTCCTCCAACCAATCCTTCGATTAACTCTGACATTCCTATGTAATTCTGAACATGTCACTGCCTTGCTTAAGAAGGCTCACTGTCTCCTTGTTGCCTCCTTTATTTAATATATAAATCCTTTTACCTGTTTGTAATTCTTTTGTTCCTCATATATCCTATATTGCAGTCCAACTGGCTACTTTGTTATTTCCCATGGACAACATTCCATCTCATAATATCATACCTTTTTATAGATTAGCTGCCATTTTAGGTCATTCTCCCTCCTCTCCTTTACTCCCTCTGAAATCCTGGCTCTTTGCAAGACAAAACTCAAATGGGTCTCTTTAAGAAAAAACTTTTTCTTAGTTTTCCAAATTAGTATCCTGACAATTCATTGTGTAGTTCTTTTGCATATATTTTGCAGTTCATTGTTATATGATTCCCTTTAGCATACAAGCTTAAACAACAGTGATCAGATACTTTTCATATAAATGGAACACATTTAATGACCTATACAACCTGGCATTTTCTTTTAATTCCAGGATTCTTAATGTTCAGAAATGTTTTCTTAAATGCTATTCCCCTTCATATATGCAATGATCCAGTGATATTGGCCTCCTTTTTCCTTACATGTGATACTCCATCTCCTGACTGAGACTTTTCATTAGTCATCCCCTATTCCCTAAGCCTGGAAGTCTCTTTGTCTCTTGACATGTCTTCTTTCACAGTTCAGATGAAATCCCATCTTCTGCAGGCTGTTGGGTTTTTTTTTTTTGGTCTTTTTCCTTCACACACACACACAGACACACACACACACACACAGACAATTATTTGCTTGTGATTCCCACCCCTCACAATGGTAATTTCTAAATGGAGAGAGTTTAGCCCTTTAGCTTAATAAAGTCCATTGACTGCCTGACAAGTCAGATGAAAATCCAAGCAATTTTAAGGAAGTTGCCATTCAAAAAGAAGAAAATATCCAGAAATCTTCCATAAAGATAGCTGGTCCATTATTTGATATTAATACAATCAAGGAAAAAATGACGATCCTTACAATTCTTTTTTTTTTGCTTTCCAATTAGAGGGAAGATTGATTTAAGATGAGCTTTTAATAATCAGCAACATCACTCTAAATGTCTCCGTTTTCCGTGAAAAAATGTTACCTGTTTAGATCCAATGAAAAAATCACTTAGCTTCTATAGCTTTGCTCCAATATAGCTTCTTTCTAGATATTACCAGAGAGATCAGAAGCAAAATCTATAAACAAAATGGTAGACTATTCCCTTAATTTATTATCCAATTCCACTATGGAGGATGCAGAGAGTTTAGAGCAGCTATAGATTCAAGGTGTGGAATGAGAAAATATGGGGAATTAATTTTCTTGACTATGCAGATTTGTGTTGAGTAATTTATTTTTTGAAATTTGGTGGTATGTGAGAGAAAATAAAAGTTTACTAATGAAAAAAGGTGGGAAAGCTAGATGGCGCTGGAGTCAGGGAGAGGAATTCAGATCTGACATCAGATAGTTATTAGCTGAGTGACACTGGATCAGTCACTTCACCCTATTTGCCTCAGTTTCCTCATCTATTAAAATCAACCTGAGAAAGAAATGGCAAACCACCTTAGTATCCTTTCCAAGAAAACTCCAAATGGGATCACATAGAGTCAACTCTGACTGAACATCAAAATTATTTTTAAAAACTAGAATCAACTGAAGATGCAGTAACTTTACTGTCATAGGAGTCTGCAAACAAAGGCTCAATTATTAGGGGTGCCCTAGAAGGGATTCCTATAGGGGTTGTAAAAATTGGGCTCCCAAAGTCCTGTTGGATGAAATTTTGTGACAAAAGACTTTCTTTCTCTTCAAGGTCCCTCGTGACCCATTCGTGTGCTGGTAAGGAAGGAGTAGGAAACAACACTCTATTCAATCATTGAGTCAATATTTATTGAGCTGGCTGGAAGTGAGGCCTTGGGCTAATTTTTTCAATTTCAACCTCAGCAAGCATTCATTAAACAGCAGTTGGATAAGAGCAGGATGTGAGGCCATAGGAGAGATTCATGAATCCTTCTTGGACCCCCACTGTCATTCCTAACAATTCTGTTGATGTCTTTCCCTACATCTCCCTACATGGGATATACCCAACATTCCAGAAGCCTTTAGTAGTAGCATTATTCAATCCAACAATCATTTTCTTAATAACTTGCCAAGTGTTAAGTCCTTAAACTAGGTAGCTTCCATAACCAAAGAACACAGTCCTTGTTTTGAATCTGTCAACAGATAAGGTAAATAAAAAAGTGTGAAACCAATATATAAGATAATTAATTGAGCTCTATAGCAGCACTTTTAGAACAAATGGACTATTCTTCTAACTGGCTTGGACAAATTGTTTTGTCTCCTGACATTTTTCTCAGATACCCCCCCCAAAAAAAAGGTTAGACTAGATGATCCCAAGATAGCTGCAAATAATTATTATGAAATAATGGAGTAAATTAAAGCATAAACATTCTCAAATACACAGATCTAATTTTCCTAGACATGCATGCACATGTGTGCATTCACACACAAATGAATAAAATGTATGGAAACACAGAAAACATCATATGTAGACAAATGCATACATTCCTGTATTTAGATATGTATATGTATATGGCTGTATAATGTAGGTATATTGTATCTAGTGTTCATATAATATATGGACAAACATACATATATACAAACGAACATCTAGTTACAGATAGCAATCAGTTTTAACTGAAGGACTGAGAGTGACATGGATGTGATTGCCTAAAGAAGTCATGGCAGGCTTTATGGAGGGAATAAGACAGTAGGTGACCTTAAGTGAGTGAATAACAATTTGAGAGGGAAAGCTTCCCCAGCCTTCCAGATGGTGGGGAAAAAAAGACAAACCAGGGACACCATAGAGCCTTTCTTAAGGATAGTAATTCTTATCAGCATCATAATATAGTTCATATGGAGTCAATGAACATAAAGGCGTATTGGAGGAAAATGGTGTAAGATAAAACTATAAAGGAAATGATAAAAAAAAAAACATTTAGTACTTTTCTGACAGCAATTCATGTAAAAATTGCTATTGTGACCTTTTTATTTTTAAGGAAAATGAGTCTCTGAATAACCAAGAAGGGAATTTGAGAGTTGAATGTTAGGGATTGTTGTGTGTGGGAATACTGTGAATTATCATCACCCGGTGTCTTTGGGCATCAGAACCTTGTTTTACTAAGGGCTACGGGAGTAGGAGTGAATTGGAGTCTGGAAAGGATATTTAAGCACTTGTATTCTGGTGAAGAAACAGAGTACTTGGGGGTCTTGATGGAGTACTTGCCTCCTTTGTCTTCCTTGTCTCCTGCCCCTCCAGTGCTTGCCTGGGGAAGATTGAGGGAGTCCAGAACTGGGACTCAACATAAGAGTCCAAGAAGGGAACTCAACATATGAGTCCAGAAAGGGACTCAACATTGGCATCCAACAAGGACTAAATGGGTGAAGAAGAGTCCATAGGAAGTCTTGGTCAATCTGTACCTTGGATATGAATTGTGCCTGCCTGTTCCTTCCCCACCTCCCAGTTCCACAACAAATCCTCAACGGATCATTACCTAGCATTTACTTGGAGACTGCTTATGAGGGGACCCCTAATGATAACTGACCACTAATTCTACCTCTTGATAGTTTTCACCCATTCTTCTTGGATCTCCTCTTTGAGAACAAGCAGAGTAAGTCAAATATTAATTCCTCAGGAACTTATCTAGTCAGTGGCAAAGCCAGGACCCAAACCCACAGGAGGAAGGTTTACCACTGCACATCACCATTCTTGGGTCCTAGTAGATTTTAGAATGCCTTTAATACCTTGCTAAGGAAAATTAGTGTAATTTGACAGATGATAAGAAGCCACTGAAGAATTTGGAGGAGTATTATGATTCTTTTGTGAAAGAAGTTAGTTGTTACAGTTGATTGAACATCATATCTGGATTCAGAAAGATCTGAATCAAAATTCAACCTCAAAAACTTACTAACTCTTCAAACCTGAGCAAATATCTTATGCTTTCTTTGCCTCGGATTCCTCATCCATAAAATGAACATAAGAACAGAATCTATATTTCAAGGTAATTGTTTGAATCAAATGAGATAAAATTGTAAAGCATGTATGATAATACCTAGGACATAATAAACCCTATGTCTATTAATTTAATCTATTAATAGAAGGCAGTTAGATGACTCAGTGGATAGAGAACCGAACCTGGAGACAAAAAGAACTGAATTCAAATTCAGTCTCAGATACTAGTTGTTTTAACCTTGGTAAATCATTTAACCTCTGTTAAATTAGTCCTTACTTTGCCTTAATCCACTGAAGAAGGAAATGGTACTACTATAGGATCTTTGCCAAGAAAACCTTGTGGATTGCATTAATATCCTATATCCACTGGGTAATGAACAAATGGAAATTTGAACATTATTATTATTATTATTATTACTACTATTATTAATATTGTGTACCTATTACCCTTTGAATGTTTTAAGTACCTGTGGATATGTTAAATTTCATTTTTAATACAACACAACAGAAAAAAATATGGAGAATGATGTCATTCAGACAAAGTATCAAGTAATTGAATGAGTATTAGTTGGAAAAAGCTGAATAATTCATAATGGAATGCATTGCAAGAGTTTTCAGCAACAAAGTTTTGAAAAAAAACAACCAAAAGAGAAAGAAAATCCTTTAATTTGTGCTGACCAACATTTTTAAATATAAATGGTAAAATCCACAAAATTTTAATGCAAAAAGTAAAACTATGACAAAGAAAAGCAAAAAAGAATATTGTTTATACAAATGTAGATGATATTAAAAGCTTCTTATATGTTAAATTGTATATCCTACATAGTACTTTTCATTTATGCACACATACACACACAAACACACACACACACACACACACACACACACACACAGGTATTTAGCTTTGTCTCTCTCTGTAATTTCTCTATCATTTCTATTTTGTGCCTGCATTCTATTATCCACTGCCTAGACACCCCTAACAATATTGGCCCCTAACAGTAGTTATAGGACCCCCCCAATACAAGAAGGCTCAATAAATGTGTTAGAAGTACTATGATAAGAGGGCAACTAGGGGCGTAGAACATGAGTTCAAATTTGGCCTCAGACACTTAATAATTTCTTAGCTGTGTGACCTTGGGTAAGTCACTTAACCCATGGCCTTGGGGAAAAAAACAAAACCAAACACAAAAGTACCAAGATACAACTCAAAGTCTTTCCCTCTTCTAGCAAGCTAGATAACAGAACCTACGACTACCTCAATATTCTAGAGAGTGTCTGATCAGGATAGAATGTAATGGCATGTTTCTAGTTTTGCATAATTTTTGTTTTCATTTTAACCTTTGGCTACATCAGTTTAGGAAATTCCCAGCAAGAAAATTCCTCTCTCTCTCTCTCAATGCTGATGGATAACTGTTCTGAAATTCACAGTTTGAATGATTTATTTAGGCATTTTGCATCATCAAAGTAGTGTGTATCAGAGAATTTGAATCTAGGTTATCATAATTCCAGAGTTGTCCAAGTTTGTGACAATCACCATTATATCAAAGTTCACTAAAATCCTCATATCTTAAGATTATTGCCAAGCCATAGCTCCCCCAACTTGTACTTTTTGTGTACTTTAAAAAAACCATTTAGTATTATATTTTCCCCAATTTCATGTAAAAAAATTAAATTTTAAAAATTTGAATTCCAAATTCTTTCCCTTCCTCTACCCTCCCCCCATTAACAAGGTAAACAGTTTGAAAAGTATATCTATGTATAGTCAAGCAAAATAAATTTCCACAACATATCTATTTTTAACCCAAGTATAAAACTTGAACTTTATCCTTCATACACTTCATTGTCCTTGATTTGTTCCATCCTCCTGGTCTGTTGAAATCCTTTTGAATCCTGGGTTTGTCATCTAGCCATCCCTGTCAACTTGGTGTCATCCTCAAATTTGAGAAATGTCATTTGTATTTTCATCAAAGTAATTAAAATATTGAACATAGCCATTCACAGATAGGTGTGCTCCATTAGAGATCTTTTTCCCACTTGACATTGAAAAATATATGACTTCTCTTTATGGGACATCATTCATCAGTTTCTGAATCCACCAGCTTTAATATTGTGCAGCCTACATTTCTCCATCCTATTCACAAGAATGACATGAAAATTTGTCAAACATTTTTCCTCAAAAAATCTATGAAAGTGATTTTCAAATTCTTCCTACTACTCTTTAGACAATATAAAAGAGAGAATCAAGTTAGTCTATTTTGACTAATTCTCAATTAGCCACATTGCCTCTTTGTGATCATCTGATCACTTTTCCTGATGTTTATGAACTAACCCTTTCTTAAAATGTTATAGGGTGGCTAGGTGGCACAGTAGATAGAACACTGGCCCTGGTCAGGAGTACCTGAGTTCAAATCTGACCTCAGACAGTTAATAATTACCTAGCTGTGTGGCTTTGGGCAAGCCACTTTACCTCATTTTCCTTACAAAAATCTAAAATGATAATAATAATAATAATAATAATAATAATAATAATAATATATTCTAGACTATTTTAAGGAATTCAAATCAAATTCACTGGTTTATGGGTTTTAGACTCTTTTCTTGTTTGTTTTTTTTGAATATTGGAACTAAATTCGAACTTATCCCTATATCCTCTCTCATTCTCAGGATCTGTGAAAGACAACTGAAACTGATTAAGTAAGTAGATCCTCCCATTATTCCAGTATCTAGATAGAATTCAGATAGGTCCGGTGACTCACCAAAGACAAATTGGTTCCTTCTTAATAGTTTCCTACTTATTTGTGGTACCCATTTCATTTTGTTTTTGTTTTTTTCCTCTCTTCTGATACTGTTACTAGATTAACAGAGAACATAAATCTTACAACTAAGTAAGTCTACCTTTCCTCTATCATCTAATATTTCTCCATTGACCCTGAACAGTAGTCATGCCTCTTCTTTGAAACTTTTCTACATGTAGCTGATTTGTTCTGGGCTCATGATCTCAATTCAAACTCAGGCTTGTCTACTGATTGCTATTTGTCTTTCTATCACCATCTGTGAGAGAGGTTGAAGTGGTTTCATAGGAAAGAATTGGCAACAGATTGTATGTGGAAGGAGTTGAATCTACCTCCAATATGCACTTCTTTGAAATCTGATTTGTATTTCTGACAACTTATTTTCTTCTCATCTGAATTGTTCCTCTTTGTGACTTGAGGATGGTATTCTTGAGAGCTTTCCATTCCTTGAAATCCAATCTCCAAAAATCTCAAATGAAATTCAGACTATAATCATATTCCCTTTCCATGTCAACTACAAATTCTAAAGTGGCCATTTTCACCCACTCATTTTTTTAATGAAAAAATGTACTAAAAAGTGACAAATAAGTAATTCACAAATGAAATTTTGGGACAGAATACATTGAGTTTTTGGGAGCTATCTCTAAACCAATACTTAGAATCGTAGAAGGGTGAATCTATTAATTCAAAATGAGATGAGTTATAACTTCATTTTATAGTCACATTTTCAAATGCCTTTCCTCACATAAATAGGGAAGTTAGGTAATGTAGTTTTACATAGAATGCTTGGCCTGGAGTCAGATGAGATTAAGGAATTTCCAAGCCATTGCCTTATAAAACACAATATCATACTATATGATACAAAAGTCCCTTCAGTGATCTCTCTTCTGAAAATGAAATTTATGAACAATAGTTATAAAATTTAATAAAATATGACAAATCATAACTCGATATAATATAATACAATTCAGGCCAACATATTATGCAACCACATAACATGAAATATATTTAAAATGTCTCACATACTTTAAAACTATATAAATATTATCTACAATCATTATTATTAAAATTTCACGTTTCCAAATTCATACCTTCCTACTATCAGTTTCTAAGGACAACAAATTTAAAGTAGAAAAGAATGTATAGAATATACTAATATAATATAAGCATACTTTTATTTTTGGAATAAAAAATTTCAAATGAGATAATATTTATAAAGCACTTGAGTATTGCCTTTAACATGTTGTCCATTCCTTCATGGCTGTTTCTCTGTGGCCCCATGGACCAACAAACTCCATGGTCTTCTGTACTTCACTATGTCTTAAATTCTGTCCTAGTTCATGTTCATTGTTTCTGCAATACCATCTATGTCATCTTCTGCTGTCTAATTTCCCTTTTGCTTTCATATGAAACAAAGTAGTGGTGCTATATTACCATAGTAATACTCATAGTAATTACACATAGTAATACCATAGTAGTACTCTAGTTGTGCCTAATAAATGCTTATCTCCTTTCTAAAACATTTAGAAAAAATTTTTGAGACCATTTCAAGAATTTTTAGTCAAAGCGTTCTGTATTTAGAGTTTTTGGGGGGCAGATGATATTAAAGGAAGAAACAAAACCAGATCTAGTTCATTGGGTATGTGACTTGGGTAAACACCCACAAAATTTCTGCATGAAAGTCTTTGTGACAATATTCAATATCAGTTCTTATATAAATGCCTCCATTTTTTAATGCCAAAGGTTGTTTGTGCTAAAACACAAAGTGATGAGCAACCAATCATCAGTGCTTTGGTGAATGCTAAGCAATCCTTGTGGTACACACATGGAGAGCACGTTTTCAAATTTTTTTCTGGGCCACACACATACTACATCTTGACTCTAGGAAGGGGCACTTTATAGAATCATGCCCTCTGACCTAGCAATACCCCTGGCCAAGTCTATACTACAAGGAAATTTAAAGAATGGAAAAAGAAAGACACCTATGTAAAAAAATATCCAAAAACCTTTTTTTGTGGTGGCAAAGAGTTGAAAATTGGGGAATGGATGAACATGGTCATGGCAGATGAATGTGATGGAATGTTTTGTGTTGTAGGAAATGATGAAGGGGATGGAAAAATCTGGGAATACTTATATGAAGAAAATAATGTGAGCATGACCATGAAACAAATGTACAGAATAGCAACAGTTTTATAGAAATAATCAACTGTGAAAGACACAGTAACTCTGATATATAAAATGATCTACCACAACTTCAAAGGACTCTTGATATAGCATACTGTTCATCTCCAAATAGAGATAGAATGTAAATTGAACTATGTTTTTTCCTTTGCTTTTCTTGCTTCTCCATCCACCACTCCCCCTCCCTCCCTGCCAAAGGTATGGTTAATGCAAAAATATTTTTTATGATTTATATGTATACTATATATAACATATTTCAATCCTATAAAATTATAGGGAATGGACTGGAAGGTGCACACAAATTTGAAAGTGAAAATAAAAATAAAATTTTACAAAATGAAAAATAAATCTACTATAAGGAAGCACCTCTGTAGAGGCAAAAGAGATGTCTGCAGATGGAAAAAGTAATGCTCAGGGAATGCATTCCACCCAGTACCTTTTTTGGTAGTGTCATCATGGCTAAGATACTGGGCTTTAAGTCACAAAAACTAGGGGCAATTCATAAATGGTTAAGGTTTATGGAGAGGTCATTTTCAGAGAAAGAAATCATAGCTTTCAATAGTCATGAAAAAATGCTCAAAATAAAAACTAGGAAAATGCAAATCAAAACAATTTTGATATACCTACCACCTTATTCCTGTCCCTGACATGTTATATGTTCAAAAGGAAGTCTCTCTCTCTCTCTCTCTCTCTCTCTCTCTCTCTCTCTCTCTCTCTCTCTCTCTCTCTCTCTTTCTCTCTCTGTCTCCCTTCCTCCCTCCTCCTTTCTCCCCCTTCTCTCTACATACACACATACATACACATACACAAACACATCACACATGCAAGTAACCCCTCAAAAAAACCCTTCTCTATGCCTCAGTTTCCTTATCTATAAACAAAGTAATTGAACTCAATAGCCTCTACAATTCCCATATAACTCTAAATTTAGAAGTCTAAGGTCCTATTGAAGTGCTTTCCCAAAGAAGTCATACTTAGAACTGTCATGCAACATTTCTATAAGTTAAGTTTATTGCCATCGTCATGGAAACTGTTTAATATAAAGCTTTTCTTAATATGGCATTAGAGGTCAAATATTTTCCCTTCCAATTTGGCATCTGACAAATGGTTTCACTATTTTGGCTTCAAACTGAGAAAATTATTAAGTTTGTTTGATTCTACTGTACTTCAAGCTTTCCGTATCTGCCCCCAGGTAGTCACATTGAGTATTTCAATTGAGAGTAACTAAAGGAAGTAAACCTAGGACCACAACTTAAAACAGAAGGGCACTAAGAGATCTTTGAATCTAATCCTCACACCTCATGTATAATGTGTGTGCTTTCAAAATCTATATTCATATATTCATAATTTTATATTTATAAGACATATATTGAATAGATATGAGAACTCAGTCATTGGAGCACTAATTTCAGTCATGAAGTTCAAAATTCCTGTCATCTTGATGGTATACTGCCCACACTCCCATCATCTCTTCCTCCTTCTGCATAAACAGGACTTGAAATCCTGCTGTATACAAATAGGTGATGTACACTGCAATCCTGAAGCCAAACTGCTACATGTAATCTGCCATATCCTTCCCTTTCCAACTTGAACTCCATGCATAAGCTATCTTCCTTTATTGAAATATATGCTTGCTGGGGCGGCTAGGTGGCGCAGTGGATAAAGCACCGGCCCTAGAGTCAGGAGTACCTGGGTTCAAATCTGGTCTCAGACAATTAAAAATTACCTAGCTGTGTGGCCTTGGGCAAGCCACTTAACCTCATTTGTCTTGCAAAAACCTAAAAAAAATTAAATAAAATATATGCTTGCTTGTATACAAATACACACACACACACACACACACACACACACACACACACACCCAGTTCCTATCCCAGTATCCCAGTTCCTCTTCCTGGGTCTAAGAGGGTTAGCTAATGGACACACAGGAAGTAGATAGCAAAATTCAGGACTGAAATATATTTTGACTCCAAATTTAGTATTATTCCCATTGCATCATGTTGATAGGACAGTGGAATTTGCAATTTCCATTAGAAGTTGCAGTATTTCATTCTTGCCTAGTATAAACTGGTTCTCATAAAGGAATCTATATAAACCTATATAAACCACCCCACATGTAGTTTACTAGTTTATGTTTCCTTGTTATAGGACTAATCTGATCTTATGCAATTGACATTGTGTGGAAAGTTGATAGTTATTACTCTGCAATTATCACAAATTTCTTTCTCTTTTTCTTGTTTTTTGTGTTTATGTATGTGTTTGTATGTGTGTTTGTGTGTGTGTGTGTGTGAGAGAGAGAGAGAGATGAGAGAGAAAGAGAGAAGATGGTTGGAAAATGAAATTGCCCAACTCCATACTTCATGGACCTCTTTCCCTATTGTAGAAATTAAAGACAAGAAAAGGAAATGTAATGTGAAGGAGAAACAATTCCATTCCAGTTTGAAAATAGCTATGAGGAGGCAATTTCTGACTGGCATGGCTTCTCCTATAATGTACTCTCCAGCCTCTCCCTGGAGATGCCTTAGATTTTTAGCTAAAAATAAAATGCAATTGTTGTTTCCTTTATAAAAGGTGTATGGCTATGTTTATTTCCTTAAGGATTTATGTAGCTTAGGCAGTAAGAGGATTGTCAACTTTTCTAGACTTCTATTTTAATGAGAATTATCTCTGACCCTTAGAGTAATATTCTAATTTGTTATTCTCCTTTATTATATGATTCAGAATGTGCAATTTTATCTAAAAAATGAATCAACCCCCTCCTCAGGAACTTACTTGCTCATGAAATGATTACTTGTTATAGCCAATGCCTATTTTCACATGATTAAAAAAAAGCAGACACACTAGTCCAACTGGAGTATAATATGTTGCTTTATACAAGAGTGAATCATAGTATATATAAAAAGGAAAAAAAAAGTGTATGGAATCAGAAAGGCAAGTTCAAAGCCGGCTTTTGAAATTTGAGATATGTGACCACTAGCAAGCCATTGAAACTCTAACATTCAGATAACTCTCAAAGATGTAAATTATCAGCAAGTCATGTTCTACCAAGTTGGAATGAAGACTCACATGAAGGTAGTCACCAATCCTTGACATATTGACTGGCATTCAATATTTTCAAGATGTGATGTAAAAGAGATAAGGGTCTAATACCTTTGGATGATATATTAGTTTACTGATTTCACTTTCTAACACTTGCTTTGTCAAGAATATATTAAAGTCATTGTTGTTGCGCATCTCTGAACTTATCCGAACTGATCTATCAATAACAAGAGACATCTTAACTGTCACTAGAAGAGTAATCAAAGTCTTTCTAGTTTCATAAGTCCACTAGATATTGAGATCCATTGATGTAACCTTTAATAATTCACTGAGACCTCTAAGCAATAATCAGACATTAGAAGAGTGTTTTATCTTGTGTGGCATGCAAAGTTATTCTAAGAAATGTATAGAATATTTTTTGCTTTGTAAATTGAATGAGTCTAGGAACTAAAGCCTGATTTCTATAGTTATATAGGATTTAAGTAGTAGAATGAAGCTAGATAAGTAAAGAGTAGGTAGAAAGAGCAAATTTGTCTTGGGCTTCATTCCCTTCCTTCTTGCCACAACCATCACCACCACACACATGGTTCTCAGGTTTATGGGGACTGTAGGATCTTGAGTGAGGAATGGAGTAAAGTCTTGACTAAGGGAAACACAGCTGGAATGGGGAACTGAGAAATAGGGACTCCACCCACACAAAGGTGGGGGCCAGCTAAGAGGGAGTAGCTAGCTAGCTTTTCCATTAGCTAAACCATATCCAGTCCCACATCCTGGGGCATTAATGTACATTTTCCCCCAAAATTCTCCTAGGCTCTTTTACTTATTATCCTGGCTTTCAACAATCTGTCTCCCTCCCTCCTTAGTACTTATCCAAAAGCCCTTCACAACCAATGTTCAAGACCACTGATTGAAAAGCTTAAGCTGTGTAAATTGTAGTAGGATCAAGTGGCTTCAGGAAATCTGGATTATAATGTTGCCTAGCAACACATCTTCCAACCCCTGCTGTACAAGATAAAGCTGTTTTGGTCCTGGAAGAGATGTGAATGATAGGTGTTGCCATCTGAACAAAGACACTCTCATTTTAGGCTTTCTCAGGAAAAATCATTGACCCTTCCAGGGAGGTTAATAGCATTATTGGTGTACATGGCAGGGTTATTTTGCCCTAAAACCGATGATGCCTTGTTCCCTGATCTTTTAAAAATAATTATTGGTCTTTCCCATCAAATATTGTTTTTATTTTTAAGTAAATTAAAAAAGAGAAAGGAAAAAGTCATTGACTTGAAAATAGTAACTTTCTGCCTTGGAACAAAACCACACACATACACACACACACACACACACACACACACACACACACACACACAGAGAAAATTTAATCTTCAGAAATATAGACATTTATATAGAGATAGTCCTGAAGTTTCTCTTTACTGAGTCTCTTTCCAATGACAACAAAAAAATGATTTATTGAATAATTAGAATGAATTTTGGAGAATTTTTCTTGTAAAAAACAGATTTTCCATTTCCACAGTCTATTTCTGAATATTTTTCTAAGATCAATGACATATCTATATCACTATATTGATTCCATCATTTTATATATCATTTAAAATATATAAATATAGATATGTATATGTAAGAGTATATATATAGATAGATAGATAGATAGATAGATAGATAGATAGATAGATAGATAGATAGATACTAGCCTAATCAGCAGATTTAAAAAATCTGATTTTGCATGTAGTATTGCACACTCCAGGTCTTTTGCCATTGCAAAGAAGAAAAAGCATTCTATAGGGTCAAACTTAGTCATAATCATTTCACAGCAATTATATTGATTGTGAAGTTGTTGTTCTTTTCATTTATATCATAGTCATTATGTCTTCTATCTGATTCTCCATATTTAACTTTGCATCATCTCACATAAGCCTTCTCATGTAACTCCATATGTATTGTTTCTTACAGAGCAAATAAATTACATTGCATTTATGTTTCACAACTTATTTAGTAATTCTAATAGATTTCCACTTACTTTCTACTTTTTTGTTCCTAAAAGTTTGCAAATATACATGCATTTATCTATACATATATACCTCTATATGCACACATGGCTAGCATATATGCATATACATATAAAAGGATACTCATTGAACACTTTGGGATATATGCACAGCAGTAGCATACCAGAGTCAAAGGATATGAATATTTTGCACAATATTTTTGCAAAATTAGATATTGGTTTCTATAGTGTCATTACCAATCCAGACTCCACCAACAGTATATTAGTTTGATATATCTTCTCCCTTTCACAATTAAGTATTTCCATCTTTGTCAATTTATTTTGCATGAAGTAAGACCTCAGAGCTGTTTTGATTTTAATTTCTCTCAATAGCAATAGTTTCAAAGAGTTTTTAATAGTTTGTCTTACTTTCAAGAGAGATTTTTTTCAAGGAATTCCTTTTAGTCTTACCTATTTCTATTACTTGTCTATATCCTGGGTATAAAAATCTTTGTAGTATTTTTAATTTGTAATATGTTGTCATTGTTCAGCTACCTTCAGTTATAAAAGTTGGATTTTGCATTTTGCATCTTTAATTGCAATTATCTTCTCCCTACTACCTTAGTAGTTTGGCTGCCAGAAATTTTCTTTATTTTGTAGGTTTTGGATGGAATTACTCTTTCCTTCATTTTCCCCTGAATTTTTATTTCTATTATTTTATTATTTATTTCTTTTTCTATTCCTCATTTCTTCCTACTTTACTGAAGCTATTGATTGACTCGATTTCTTTGTTGATTTGTCAGGATTTTCAAACTCTGCTATCATCTCCTTGGTAAATAGGGTTTTTTAAGTTTCCTCTTTATCTTGTTTTCTCCCTTGTCTTATTGATAGCCTTTCTAAATCTATGTTAAATAAGAGTGAGGAAAGGAGTATTCTTGCTTTACTCTTTGATTAGTTAAGGAAAGGATATAATTTTTGCTTTATTAAAATAATTCTAGCTTTCAGTTTTTAGATAAAAATCTAACCATTTATTTTAATGGTCCTTCTGTGCTATTAGGTGGCACAGTGGATAGAGTGCTGACTTTGGAGTCAGGAGGACCTAGTTTTTAAAATTTGTCTCAGACACTTAATATCTGTGTGACTCCATATAAGATATTCAAACTGTTTGATTCATTTAACAGTAGCACCTCTCTTTCAGAGATCTGAGGATCAAATGAATTCACATTTATAAAACACTTAGCACAAAATCTTGCACATAGTAGGCACTTAATAAATGCTTATTTCCTTTATCAATTCAATTATTGTTTTGTCTTCCAATTTGTTTTCTAATGCTTGTCTCTTTTTTGCATTTATTTTGCATTTTTTTAAATTTAAATCACAAATTCTTTCCTCACCCTCACAATCTGATTATAAAAATTTTTTCTTGAAAAACTATATTAATAATTTTTCATAAATGCTGGTATGTTGCTTATATTATCACTATCTTTCACATAATTATCTGGAACATTCATTATTCAGAATGCCCTCATAGCTTACAATTATGTCAATTTACATTGCTTTTCTTATATGAATTAATTTCAAGATTTTTTTAATTCTGTAAAGTATGCATTTAGGATGTCTCCTCTACTGAATTATTTGTAACTTTTCTATGCCTTGATATTAAAAACACTGGTGCTGAGCAATACTTGGATTCTTAAATAAACCCATTCAGAAGAAGCCATTCATTAGTTTTCAGTCCTAAATTCTCCAACATTTTGTTCAATTCTTTGATTTACCCATTTATTTTTCCTTTAGTTAAGATTTTTTAAGCACAAATAAGAGATTAACTTCTATTATAATTTTTATTTTAAATATGGTTTATGGTGGTATAGTGGATAAAGCACTGGCCTTGGAGTCAGGAGTACCTGGGTTCAAATCTGGTCTCAGACACTTAATAATTACCTAGCTGTGTGGCCTTGGGCAAGCCACTTAACCCCATTTGCCTTACAAAAAAAAAAAAACCTTGAATATGGTATATATATATATATATATATATATAACAGTAAAGTCACTGTAAAGGTAACATTATTGTAATTATAGGTGTCTATACACATGTAATTTTATATCTCTATATTCTATAAACAAATATCCATGCATATATACACAGGTATATTTTTCCTTCAAAAATAGTTATGCTATTTGGTGAATATACTTAGTATTGATATTGCTTCACTATGATTTCCTTTAAACATAATATACTTTTTTGATTCCATAGATATTATGAAT
The DNA here is from genome assembly GCF_037893015.1 of Macrotis lagotis. Taxonomy (NCBI): domain Eukaryota; kingdom Metazoa; phylum Chordata; class Mammalia; order Peramelemorphia; family Peramelidae; genus Macrotis; species Macrotis lagotis. The sequence goes on from NC_133660.1 coordinate 28,129,944, forward strand.
ATTTTGCTTTATTAACATACTTTAAATTCTTGCTTTTTAAAAAAATTCACTTAATATATAAAACATTTATGCTGTGGTCTCATTTTGATTCTATACTTGTCTTTCCTTCTCAGATTGCACCTTTTTAATATAAAAGGTGTGGGGTTTGTTTTCCTATTCATGTCATCAACTCCTTTCCTTCTTTTTCTTTTGTTTTCAAAAATTTTCAAATTTAATTTTAATAACATATTTAATTTTGGATTTATTTCAGATTTATTTGTTTGTTGGCTTTCTAGTTTTTAATTCAGGGCGGTAATCCTTTCCAAATCTTAGAATATTCATCTGTTGGCATGATTTTGATACTAGTAATTAGGTAAAAAAACACAACAGAATTAAGGACCTTGAGATTCATTGTCAATTTCCCAGAAACCAAATCATGCTTTAGTGTACATGTGGCCAGCACAGCTTCTATTGTCTAAATGCTGAGGGAAGTCAGGATGTCCTATGGGTAGTGCCCCTGGAAGCTCTGCTTTCAATAGGATCGCCACTGTCAAGAGGATCTTAGGTATTTCTGGTAAACCAGAAGATATGGCCCTGGAGGAAGTTGGTGCTCTGATAAGATGGACAGAAGGGAAAGTGAAGTCAGTTCCACAAGTCTCATGGGACTCTTTTTAATCTCCCATGAAAATATAATAGGAGTGATTAAATAATCATTGCTTCATATTTTGAATATTTCTGTATTTATGCTGGTAAAACTTTTTATATTTTAAGCAACTTTTGTTTGGATGAAAATAATATCTACATCAACACCTACCACTTTGCATGTTGAGTGATTTTTCCAGAAAGTATGTCTCTTAATCCTTTAAAGGAGACCTTAGGGGCGGCTAGGTGGCATAGTAGATAAAGCACTGGCCTTGGGGTCAGGAGTACCTGGGTTCAAATCCGGCCTCAGACACTTAATAATTACCTAGCTGTGTGGCCTTGGGCAAGCCACTTAACCCCATTGCCTTGCAAAAAAAAAAAACCTAAAGGAGACCTTAGATTCAAGTCAAATCTTCACATCATTGAAGAGATTTTCTCTTGAGTTCTGTTTTGGAATTGGGGTGTAATAGGACAGAGCGAGAGCAAGAGAGAGAGAGAGAGAGAGAGAGAGGAGATTCAATTTCTCTCAAGATACAAACCCAGAGGGCAGCTAGGTGTCACAGTGGATAGAGCACTGGCCCTGGAGTCAGGAGTACCTGAGTTCAAATCTCACTGAAGACACTAAATAATTGCCTAGCTGTGTTACCTTGGGCAAGTCACTTAACCCCATTGCCTTAAATTTTTTTTAGAAAAGATACAAACCCAGGGGGCAACTAGGTGGAGCAGTGGATAGAACATGGGCCCTGGAGTCAGCAGGACCTGAGGTCAAATCTGGCTTCAGATACTTAATTGCCTAGTTGTGTGACCTTGGGTAAGTCACTTAACCCCATTGCCTTAAAATAAAAAAATTAAAAAAGATACAAACCCATTCTTCATGAACTCAGAGCTTGGGCTCCTTGATGGGAATAAAACAATCCCTGGGTAATGGGTAACATGGCATGTGAGGCAGTCTGTTCATATTTACCATATATCTTTCCATTGCCCTTTTATGGATAATCAGGTAAAAGAGAATATAGAATTCCATGAATCATAGTAATACCACATCACTGGAAAATATTAGATTAAAAAGGATGAAATTATGTTATGGGAAGAGGCTCAAATTCAAAGAAAGAACTGTTCAATGTCTCTTCTTTACTCTCTTTTCAGTTTTATGGCTAGGTCGTCATAGTACATACAAAAACAAGAGAAAAAATACTTTGAAAAATCCCTTTGAAAGATATTACTAACAATATAAAAATACTTAGAAGTGAGACCTAATATAAAAAGGCTATGCTAGTCTGTATCAGTAACATATTAACCCTAAATATCAAATACTATTTTTATTTTTACTTTAGATTAATCAAATTCTAAATAAGTAGATATTTTACCATGGAGCTGATATTAAAAATGGAAAGAGAATCCTCAACTAAGATCTCCTCTATTTAATGTAATTTTCTATGGAACTTTAACCAATAGGAATTAATTTTCACTAAAAGGTGATGAAAAGATTCAAAATAATTCCTTGTTCAACAAACTTGTGAATTATTAAATAAACAGATTAGCTATAAAAAGCAAGACTGGGATAGAATAAAATTATATGGAAATTTTTTTTTTCCAAAAGGGTGATGGAGAATTTTGAGTGTTTAGTCTCACAAAATGAAGAGAGCAGTGAAAAATAAAATCAATTTAAAGATGTTTGGTAAAATATTTAACTAAGCAAATTTATCCAAAGATAATTTAAATAGGAAAATGGAAGGGTACTAAATAATATAAAAATAGATAAAAATTATTTAAAATTTAAAAAATACTTTTTTTACCATCAAGTACAATCGGACTACCACATTCTAGTAAAAATGTTTCTTTTGGAGTCATAAGGTAAGGAGACATGATGTCAGAATAAAGATCCTTGGTATGGGTTCCAAAAATAAACTAGAGTCCAAGGATAGATTTCATTCAGTCCATGAACTTGGATGGGAAAAAATTTCATCAGTACTTCAATGGAATTAATTCCCTTTGGAATCCTATGTATTTTATTTTAGGTATCTAATAAACATTATCCTGAGAAGGGGTCCTTGGGTTTCACCAGATGACCAAAAGGATCCATTACCAAAAAATGATTAAGAACACCTGTATTAAAAAGAACAAAGATGGGAAAAAAATGGCTTGAATGGACCAGGTGTACAGAGAGAGAGATAAGTGCTGAAGGTCACACAATGGTGAGGACAATGAGGGATTGAAATACACATTTTAGGAAGGACGGAATATAAATATGCAGAAGAGATGAAAGATTTATTAATACCAAAAATAATGAAGAGAATAATGATGGTAATGATAAAAATAATATTGTTGATATTGATGGTGGTGGTGATAATGATGCTGCTGCTAAAAGTAGGCTTGGATTTAGGAAGAACTGCTTTACAATCAAACCACAGACATTTACTAATTCTATGATAAGAATTGTACCTTCCTCATAGGGGTTTGTTAAGATTATAATGGTATACCATAATCCAAATACTTTGTAAAATTCAAACATTATAAAGACATTGGTTATGATTGATATCTAACTGCTTTCTACTTTTTCAATGGGTTTCAACTAGGAATCATTGTGATACATGTCCCTTTTTTGTTTTTTTTTCTTTATATTCAATGTTAAGTAGATTATTAGAAAGAAAGATGAAGAAATCTAACTAAAACATTTTATTATTCATTTGATATGTATGAATGACATCAAATTCACCACTAAAGAATACATGAAACAGATTTCTCAACTTTTGTAATCTTACTCTAATAACGTGAAAAATATTTCAACCTGATAGGGTGAACTTCTTAACTTAGGACAGGGAAAGATAGAAAAAAGGTTTTGAGTTTAAATGGAGAGGACACACTGAGCCCAAGGACAAAGACTCACTAGCATTCAGAATAAAATAAACTCTCATGCCATGTTCAATTTAATGTACATACTTTTCTCAACTGGAACTTCTCACAACATTTTGTTTATAATTCTTATCTCTTTGGATTGCATTCATAACTTTATTAAAATAGGGGATTCTGGGGAAGATCAGACTCTGTTAGGCAAATGGCAGTTTCGAGAATTAACTGGATTCCTGTCATATTATATGACTTGACCAGGATCCCATAGCCAGAATGTGTCAACAGCATGACTTACAAAATCAAAAGATTGCACCTCTCCTCCACATTCATTCTGCTTTGCATGAGGAATTTTTATTCAATATTATGGCTATCTATGATGTTGTACTATGATTTGCCTAATTGTGAGGGCAAGAACCATAGCTCCCAGAGACTAGTCCAGAGATTGGTATACAGTTGGAGCTTAATTTCTGAGGTTTGGAGGGAGAGTTAAAATTATATCTCCTGGAAAGTCATAATATCAATAGATAAATCATTGAAAATCAGGTGATCTACATTCCATTTTTGTCTATCTCTTTCTGATTGGAAGAATTCAAAACTAATATCAATTTCCAAGTTCTATGATTTCCTTATCAATCCCTTAATCAGCCATCAGAAATGACAGTGTGCCCTCTCCATTTAAACTCAATACCTTTTTTTCTATCATTCCCTGTCCTAAGTTAAGAAGCTCACCCTATCAGGTTGAAATGATATTTTTCATGTTATTATAGTAATGTACTTCCAATATTTCAGACAATTAACAACAACCACAATGGCAGTACCACAACAAGCAACTAGCTTTTATATACTGTTCTAAGATTTCAAAAATGCTTTAGAAATATTATATCCTTTCATCTTTAGAAGAATCCTGGGAGATAGCTGTTATTTAATATTTCTTCTTTATTATTTCTATTTATCATTTTCAAATGAGGAACTGAGGCAACAGAGTTTAAGGACTCCAAGCCTGATGCTCTATCCAATATAATAGCTAACTATCTAAATAAAATAATATAAGGAAGGAAATCATTTTTCCTGTGAAGAAGCTTACATAAATTCTATGGGGACTTTATCAGCCAATACAGCAATATATCCAAACACATGTGATATATTTAGCTATGGGGTGTCTCTTTATCATACTGACCTTTCCCATCTATAACAGCAGACATCATAGGGATTTTTACAAGTTTTTTGATAAACACAAGCCTTTACCATAGAGCCAGATGAGATAACAAGCATGATTTAACTGAAGGTTTTTCTTACTTAGAGTACAATATACTCTAACCACTATGTAGGGACTTGATCTATTTCCCTTTTTTATGGATATTTTGTCCTATTTTCCTTAAGGTCCCATCCTATAGTATCAGGTTATTCATGAATTGTGCCTTCCTTGCCATCAGACTGGGTTATGGATACCTTTTTTTTTCTCCTTTTGTTTGGCACAAAGGAGATTAAATTTATGAAAGTGGAATACAACACTTGATTTTCTCACTGGTTCAGACAGAAATCACAGGTGGGATACAAAGAATGGTATTCTGCCATGCAAGCAGGAGGGGAATCTGAGCCTTAAAGATTAGACTCAAATTCTATCTAAATTGCAATAGTCAGAAAGGCAATTTTAAGTTCTCTGTTTATTCTCAAAGTGTTTATTTAATGAAAATTTAAATCTAAGAGAAATCCTGTCCTGATCACAGAATTAATATAAAACAAATGAACCCTTGGGGCAGTTTCGAGTGGATACTTCAAGCATTTTTTGAAATGAAAAAAGATAAACAAGGGCAGATTGAATTCAACATGAATTGGAATGTCCTTGTTTTCTGAATTGCCAAGAAGTTAAAAGTCATTTCTTTTGGGCCATTGTTCTAAAAGAATAAATAAAAAAAAATCCCTGGAGATATTTTATGATGTTATAGCCAAACCACTTCCCTTAAATATCCACAGATCCTTCCCTTCATTGATGGAGAATTAGTGCTGAGGTCTCCCCTCCCTAACTTTCTTCTATATGTTTTGTATTTATTTTAAATAGAGGAATAGTGGTATAGTGGGGCAGCTCTTCTTAGATTGAGAAAGACCTGGGTTCAAGTCTACTCTGATTCACACTGCCTGAGCCACACTCGGGGCAAGTCACCTAAATTATCAGTGCTATAACCAACTCTTTAAAACTAGAAGGTGCAGGGGCTAGAGTACCAGCCCTGGAGTCAGGAGGACCTGCGTTCAAATTCAGCCTCAGACACTTAATAATTACCTAGCTGTGTGGCCTTGGGCAAGCCACTTAACTCCATTTGCCTTGCAAAAATCCTTTAAAAAAACACAAAAACTGCAAGTTGCAGAGAAGTTGACTATCTCTACTGATAAAGGGAGTTTCTTCATCTGGGGGTTCTCTAGACTAAGAAAATCAGAGGTACAATCTCTAACCATTATTCCATTATAACACATATGCATTGCCTCCCCATGTAGTTTTTGGACATTTTGAAAGGAGAGATTGTTTCATTTGGGATATTTGTAACTCCAAAGGTTATTGGCACTGGATTGAATAGATACTTGATGATTGATTGATGGAATGATTGGCTGAGAGTTGCTCTGGAAGCTCTTCCCAGACATAAACATGGGATCACTTCTGTTTCTCCTACTCGGACTGCACTGGATGGAGGCCTGAGGGCCATTGTCTCCTTCTCTCTCATTCTTGCCTTATGTACAATCTCAGCAGCTCTGAAAGCTGATTCTGATCTAAATTGCCTCTGACTCCCATCATGGCTCACATAATGCATGTAGGTTGTTATCATTTCAATGTAAGCTCAGCTTTCACCTCAAGTTTTAATATCCCACTTGAAAATGAGAGAATGCCTGCTTTGTGTACAGATCACACAAAACAGCATCTGTGGCCCCATCAGTGTAAGGGAGGGGCACCCCAAGTCTCATTGCTCCCCTTGTATCACTATACTGTTATGTATATTATACATACTGAAATTATACATTCTAAGATCACAAACTCTGAGAACATCTCTATTCTAACCAGAGCTATAATGTGGTATTCTGACATGAAGCAGATTCAATTGAGGGGAAAGGATAAGAAAATCTCCCACTTTAGAGAGAAAATATTCTCCCCGCCCCCCTTTCTAAATCCTCAAATTTCAAAGGCACCAGTTTCCTAGGTAAAAATCTTCTTTCTCCCACCTTATCTCCTGATGCTGTCTTCATCCCCACCCCCCACCCCAAGTCCTTTATCTCTGCTCTATTCAGTCCTCCCCTTCCATTGAAGCTTTCTGGTACTCCATTCTAGTGTTCACTTCCTTTTGCCTGAGACTTCTTGCTATTAAGCATTTCTAATCTTACTTTCCCAAAGACAACCTTCCTAGCATACACCTGCCCGGAAGACGCTGTAGCCCTATTTACTCTCTCTATCACTTCTCATCCCCTAATGCACTAGGATGTGGGACAGATCTTTCTATACCACATCCCTAACCCAATAGTCAGTCAACTAACTTACATTTAGTAATCATCTGATGAGAAGAAATTTCAAGGACAATTGCTCCTCTCAAGAAAGTCACTGTCAAATGGACAGGGCAGCATGCAAACAATTATGTCCAAGCACCAGTAACACAGAGAATAAACTGGAAATAATCAACAGAGGAAAGAAATCTGCCCCATTGAAGGGATCACTTGTCTTGTGAGATTTATTACATTCTAATAGTACCTTATCTGAATCCTGGTGGCAGTTTCCAACCAGCACCCAAGTCTTTCTTTTTTCTGTCTCAAGTCTAGTACCTTGCATATTATGTTACATTACTTTATATTATGTTACTTGTAATATGCTGTCTTATGACATGTTATAATGAATTGTGTTATGTATACATGTAATATACATGCTATAATATAATATAATTTATTACATGATTATAATATATAAGCTATACAGTTTTGCATTATGCTATGCTATGTAATGTTATTGTATATTATGTTATATGTCATATTATTATAAGTCTTCCTGGTCACCCAGACTTTTTCGTTACTGTTGGACACTTCCACAAATGCAAAAAATGTCTTCTTAAAAACTCTAGTCTTCCCCTAAAGTGCTGAAGTATCTCTTCACTCATTAAAATAGAATGGGGGGGGGCACTTACTGAACCACTCTCCCCTCTTACCTTCAATCAGCTAACAATGGGTGATGATTTCTCTTCAGCCCACCCCAGCTATTTGGGCTCTTCCCTACCTGTGGAGCAATGGAGGCATTGACCCCTTTTTAGAATTAGGAATCAGTAGGAGGATCAAGTGAGATAATAATGATAAAATGCTTACTTGGTACACTTTCTAGCTCATAGTGTAAATATTTAATAAATGTTTATTTCTTTTCTTCTACTAGTCCCTGAGCTTCTCTTCTTTCCAAAGAGACCTATGGAAGAGATTTGTAATCTTTAATGTGTTAGAAACTCTTTTTAAGTCTAATTAAGTATACTGATCCCTTTTCAGAGTGATATTTTTCAAATACTCTAAGACAGAATTCTAAACAAAATCAATTATATTGAAATAGATTTTTAAAAATCCATTAAAGTATAGAAAGGTTCTCAATCTCTAACTGAATCTGAGGCTAAAAAGCTCCTCTTCTTCATGAAGCCTTTCCTGATACTACAATTGATAGTGTCATCTTCCCTAAATTATATTCATTTTGTGCATCTTCCACCACCTTATTGAATTAGGAAAAGATACCAGATGCCTTCAGAGTCTGTGATAACACAAAGCTGATCCATTGTCCAATTTTCACAGTGAGTATTGATCTTTCAGGACTTGGTTCATTGTTATTTCCTTTTTATTCCATAACTAAGAAACTTTAGAAATGCACATTAAACTTTGAAATGTCTGACCATTTTTTTTCTCCTAGAAAGCCTGGTTATTAAACATTTACTAGCACATCCCTGCCTATAGTTTTCTATTAACACATTCCTCTTCTCTAAGTTAGGAGACTTGCCAGCTCTGCACTGAATCTGTCAGAGAAGTCATGTCCACTTCCTAGCATCTGCATGGACATATGGTGTGCTTCCTAAGAACGTGATGGGGTAGGACTTAGAAAATTTCTTCACAAGAATATCCCAACGGGCGGCTAGGTGGTGCAGTGGATAAAGCCCTGGCCCTGGAGTCAGGAGTACCTGGGTTCAAATCCGGCCTCAGACACTTAATAATTACCTAGCTGTATAACCTTGGGCAAACCACTTAACCCCATTTGCCTTGCAAAAACCTAAAAAAAAAATCACAAGAATATCCCAATGTTATTTTCTCAATTGTCCTTTCTACTACAATTTTGGGAACCCCCCTTAAATCAAACAGAGCTAAGTTAACTCCTGCTGCAGAGGACCTCTCTGTGACCCTTCTCACAGGGGAATTGTCTCCTTCTAGCTTAAAAATCTAATTCATTCTCTTTGCTTTCAGGATCCCTTTTCTCTATACCACCTCAGCTATTGTGATTAACTCCTCTTTAAAAAGGCAGTATGTCAATTAATTCCAAGGTTCCATCTTCTACAGTCAATTTATCTTATTTTTTTTCATTCTCCAGTAGATCTGGTAATTCAGAATACTGAGAAGTCTCCTAAGCCCTGGTTTTACTATAAACTACCTTGCAATCTATCAGTTCTTTGAGTATTATTTTTAATTTTTTAAGAAAATCCCATTTATATTTTCCTAAATCAGAAAACCTTTATAACTATACAGCTTAAAGAAATTATAAAACTGACTTTGTCAGCCTCCATGTTTTCAAGGGATTTTAACACAAATTTATATTTGGCAAACCACTTCTATGATATTAATCCTTAAATATATGTCATGTACAATTAAACACAATTGTACACAGTGATGACATTTATTTGTTTGCTTATTAGTTAACTTGTATCAATAAGACAATAAACCAACATGATGTCATTAATCATAAATACTACTGCCAGGTTATTTACGCTTAACATTACAGAGATGAGAGAGAAAATGCTTATGAGAAAGAAAAGGATGTTCAAAAATTCCATTTATTAAGTTCTAACTTAGAGGATGGGGTTAAAAGATGGATACAAAATCATCACCAGAACAATATAAGCATAATATATGGTATTAGTACTGATAGAGAATCTTAAACTTGTAGTTTAAAGGAACAAGTGTTCCTTCTCCACGCTGAAAGATATATATAGTTATTGTCTTTAACCAAAAGCAAGACTTGGATCATAGGTGGAAGTTTTGAAAAAGACCCACATCTAAAGCAAAAGGGCAAAATTGGAGAAAATACTGATATGGTGTGAACTGAGCAGCAGTGATGGTGAGGAACACAGCTTCCTTAACCACTGATCACTGATGGAGAAAAAAAAAATAGAGGGAAAAATAAATAATCATAGAGCTATGCAAGTATTCATACACATACATATGCTTCATATCTTATATATTTATATTCTACAAAAATATATGCTTACATGCACACATAGATATATATGATATTATATTTGATATTTGCTTGTGCTCTTTTTTTAATCAAAACTCTTTCCTTGTCTTCAAGTTGCTTCACATAGTCAGTTACAGGAAGTTGCATTCTCATTTTTGTTGTTTATTTATTTAATCTGTGTTGAGGGTAAAAAAGAGTGGAGGAAACCAGTGGTTAGTTGGAAATAGAGAATGCCTAAATTAAGGCAGATATTTTACTGCACAAGAATGTTAGGAATTTTCCTAACTAAGGGTTCTGAGCTATTATGATTTTATTAATACATTTTTCAGTCTGATATTAACATCATAAAATAGTGGAGAAATTACTTACTCCAGGCAGGCCACATGGGAGTTCATTCAACCTGTGTATAATATATGCATTATGGACATATTTATATGCAGAGTAAGAGATTCTGAAGACCTGAAAACCAGTGTATTGCCCCAAAGCTAAAATCAAGCAAATTGTTGCAACAGAGTAGAATTGATTAAAGAGTGAGTCTTCAGCATTAGAGGAGAGGTGAGAGAGGGTCATGAGAGAAGAGATCCCACATTGAATCAGCCCCATGGAGAGAGAAGTAGATGAATTCAAGTAAAGTTTCTTTCCAAAAAAGAGGAGGATTTATGAAAGGAGAGAGTAGGAGACCAACCACTTTATTCCCCACAGAAAAATCTATCATTTTAGAAGCAAAGATGCAGCATTATCTTTTGTTATAAGTAGCCTGGATGACCTTAGGAGTGATGGTGCACTGGAAAGAGCTTTGTAGAGTGATTGTGTGAGAATCAGGAAATAAAGATGAAAATAACACTGAGAAATCTAGCCAAATAGGGAACATGGCCTCCTTATCAGTGAAATTTGGTACAAGTGTAAGACAAATAGATACAGAACTGTCCTATCTGCTTCTAGCTGGTCATATGTGGTGGGATTAGATCTGAAAGCTCTTGCTGTTAGTTCTAATGCTACCAAATCATAGATAGTTGCTTTGCTTTCTCTCTGCTGCTACCCAGCAGCAAAGGGGTGTATTGCAGTATCATATAAAGAGAAAAATTGAAGCAAATAAATTTCTTGTTCTGAAGGATTTTGGAAAGATCAATCCTTAATCCTACTCTGCAAACATGATGACTGAGCCAACAGACTTATTTATTTGTTTACTTATTCATTCATCAATCAATGAATTCATTTATTCATTTATTGTTTTTCCAGAAGGATAAAAATGAGGGAGAGAATATAGATTTCTGATCATTAAAAAAATAATAAATTGGGGGTTTCCATAGATGTAAAATATCATGCACTTTTGGGTGGGTCAATTTTTAGTTTTGACAGCATTTTGTTACAAGAGATTTCTCATGGAGTGGGAGTAATTTGTAAATATTTCCAATGTTAAGATAAAATATATGAATAAAATGGCAAGGAAGGAAATATAAAAAGTAGAACATCAATGTTGTGCACTTGAACCTAGGCCCTTAACTGGTTTTTCTGCTTTTGCGTTTCGCTAGATCAATCAACAATTGATCTTGAAATGTATTTGTCTAGCTTAGAAGTTACTTTATGCTTTTGAGATTTATGGAGTTCCTCCCTTCTATCCAGTGTTTACTGCACTTTAGAAGGACATTTAGCATAAACTAATTATGACCAGCCTTGTCAGAAGATATGGGCTTGGAAAGAGATGTGTTTGGACAGTGCAGTGGCAAAGTGAATTTAAAAATGTCCAATGACAAAAAGAGAAGTATTTTTCCCAATTACATATCAAGAAAATTTTAGTATTCATTTATTCATTTACTATTTTTTTGTTTGTTTTTAGGTTTTTGCAAGGCAAATGGGGTTAAGTGGCTTGCCCAAGGCCACACAGCTAGGTAATTATTAAGTGTCCAAGACCGGATTTGAACCCAAGTACTCCTGACTCCAGGGCTGGTGCTTTACCCACTATGCCACCTAGCCACCCCTATTCATTTACTATTTATTTTAAAATGTTTTCAACATGCATGTCTTGTAAGATTCTGAAATGTACATTTTTCTCCATCTTTCCTTTCCCTCCTCCCTCCCCTTGCTAGCTAATAATCTCATACTGGCTGTTCTTGTATTACAATGTTAAAATATATTTTCAAGTTAGTCTTGTAGTGAAATGAGTATCAAATCAAAAAGGAAAAAATATAAAACACATTTTGAAAATTGAAAATAGTAAGCTTTGGTCTGCATTCAGACTCCACAGTTCTTTGTGTGGATGTGAATAGCATTTTGGATCACAAATCCTTTACAATTCTTTGATCTTTGTACTGTTGAGAAGAGTTAAGCCTAACATAGTTGTTTATCACACTAGGTTGTTGTTAATGTGTACAATGTAATCCTGGTTCTACTTACTTCATTCAGCATTGGTTCCTGTAAGTTTTTCCTGGTTTTTCCTGAAGTCCACTTGCTCATGATTTCTTACAGAACATCAGTGCTCCATCCTATTCATATACCATAATTTGTTCAATCCCAACTTGATGGGTATCCCCTCAATTTCCAATTCTTTGTCAGTACCCAAAAAGGCTGCTATAAATATTTTTGTATGTGAAGTTCCTTTTCCCTTTCTTATAATCTCTTTAGGACACACACCTAGTTGTGGTATTGCTAAATCAAAGGGTATGCCTAGATTTTGGGGGGGTACAATTTCAAATTACTCTCTGGAATGGTTGGATCAGTTCAGAACTTAACCAACAGTGAATTAGTGTCCTAGTTTTCTACATCCTCTCTAACATTTTTCTTTTCTATCATACTGGTTAATCTGATCTGTATGAGTTAATAACTCAAGAGTTTGTTTCAGTTTGCTTTTCTATGATTAATAATGATTTTAGAGCAGTATTTTTTATTTCATTAAGACTATAGATGGCTTTGCTAAAAGAAAAACTTAAATATTTTCAAAATGAACCCCTCAAAATGAATGAACAGGAGTTTGGATTGGAGGAAATGTGATTTCAAAATGTGACTGAATAGGCAGTTCACACAAAACGTGTCTGCAACAGAAATTAAACTCTGGTTTTCCTGATTCAAAGTCCACTCCAGTATCCTCTTTTCTCATAATTTACTTGGCCTCTACCTAGTATATCCCTTAAACTAAAAGAATGCACATGTATTTTTAGAGCTGATATATAACAAGCAGATAACCAAAAGAGAAGGCCTTGAAACTTCCAGAATCCAGAAATGTCTCAACTTCTAAGATAGGCACTCCCTAAAATTCCATCTCTTGTAATTGCTATTTATGATGACTTTTGCTCAGGGAAAGAAACACAAAGAAGAGGAAGTAGCCATCATACTACATCCTAGACTAGGCTCACCTAGGTACCTTGGTCTCCAATTTTGTCTACCATGTACAAACAGCTAACATGAATGACAAGGAAAGAGGCAATTCTCCCTTATTCCATAGGAAGTCAGTTAAAATTCTCATAGAGTCTTCATCTTTTTTTTTTTTTGGCAGACAGAGAAAAGGACAAATTCTAAAGTCAAGTTATTTCTTTTAACACCTGCTGAATGATCTGTTATTAGTCCTGGCTTGATGAACAATCCTACTTACCTCATCATAGAGTTGGGGAAGACTCACTGGAAACATAGGACTACTAAGGTAAATATGTCATTGTCCTCTGGCAATAGTATTTTGATGTTGGGCACATGTGTTATTGACAATGGCTTAGAGACACTCAGTCTTTAATTCATGGAATCTGAACCAATATTACAATGCCTCCCACACAATAAATATGGGCATAAAGATACATCAATAAATTATCTGAACTTGGCACACTTTTTCAATTCTGAAAAGTTCTCCAGGAACCTAAGTCTTAAGCATCGTCTTGAGTTCCTTCAAAATCTTGTGCTAAAGAATATCAATAAAGTCTACCTGATACAATTTTTAACAGCTTATTAAAAGTCCCAAATAATTCATTCAGTCCAGTTCTTAAACAATGTCAAAGTGCACTCCTTTTGTGATGGTCCAGGTATTCCATAATTTGCTGGTCTGAAAACAGAGAGCAGGGTCAAATGCAAAATCATGCAAATTTAGCTCACAAATGACATTTTCCAAAGTCTGTCATGTTTTTACCAGTTACCAGTTTCATAATTAAGAAGGGTATGCTCCAATCTAAACAAGTAGGAAAAAAATTAATTAAAACCCAACCAATAAAACAGTGTAATATAAGAATATATGAAAAAATGAGATGGAAGAAAGGAAGGCAGAAAAACATGAAACTCAAAATCTTATAAAAACAAATGTTGAATTAACATGCAATTGAGAAAAAACTTTTTAAAATGGACTCCCATAGAATTGTGTATCTATGTATGTTAATTCTTGTCCTTCATTTTCTTTTTTTTTTTTTTTTTTTAGGTTTTTGCAAGGCAAATGGGGTTAAGTGGCTTGCCCAAGGCCACACAGCTAAGTAATTATTAAGTGTCTGAGACCGGATTTGAACTCAGGTACTCCTGACTCCAAGGCCAGTGCTTTATCCACTACACCACCTAGTCACCACTTTCCTTCATTTTCAATGACCAAAATGATATCACTATATTAGCGACAAGTTAAAGTAGATTTTACTGTGTCTCTTCTACCATCGATTGGAACCAAAATCTAAATGAATACCGGGGGTGGAGTCTCTAAACTTGTACAGCTCCTGTTTCCTTGGAGTTATTTAATTTCTTCCTTGCTCACATCTCTGATGAGGGTTCACCATGCATGATGGTCCTATGCCAGTGTCCCTCATGCTGTGAAACCAATTCCAAAGTTCTTTTAAAAAATATCTTAGAAAGTTCTAGTATCACTTTTTCTGATCCCCCCCCCCCCGTGAGCATTTACCCTCAAAGAGTTCTCCATAAAATATTCTTTTTGGCAAACATATGTTTGGCATTTGAACTAGGTGAATTTCAGAATCTTCCCAACACAGTTTAAAGGGAAACAATTCAGTTCCTGGCAATGGAATCCAATGAAGTCAGCACAATGGCTCTGTAGTCAGTTTAATACTTCTTCTCTCCCATATTTTTTTCCCGGAGACTCTGAAACACTGAGTTATCTAGGACAATGTGTGTTTGTGTGTGTGTGTGTGTGTGTGTGTGTGTGTGTGTGTGTGTGTGTGTGTGCCTCATTATCAATGTGTACCTCCATAGAAAATGGTATACTGCCAATTTAAGTGAATTTATCTACAGTATTCAAAACCTCTATTTTCTGTAACCAATGGTTCCATATATGAGTAGTGAGGTGCCAGTTGATGGAGCACCTGCATTTTCTTGGTATTAATTATTAGGATAAAATTATCAGAAGCAGCAGAGAATTGGTTTATATTTTGTTGTATCTCAGTACTGAATGCACAATCATATGCAAACAGAAGACCATGCACCAATATTTCCTCCATGTTGGTCTTGGCTCATAGTCTTTTCAGGATGAAGAATGTACCATCATTTGGTAGCTGACCTTGAGGCCATGTTCATCCTTAGTGACAGTGTTTCATAACATCATGCCAAAAAGCATGGGAGCAAGGATACAGCCTTGTTCCACTTCATTGGTGACCAGAAAATCATAAGAACATCATCCACTCTCCAGAACCTGGACAACCCTGCCATCATAAAATTAATGTTTAATATTGATGAACTTCTACAACAAACTACATTTTTTTATTCATGATTTCCTTCCATTCCCCTCCCCTCAGCAGGAAACAGTCAGGTTAGTATTGTACTCACATATTTATGTTAAGCAAGTTTACAAGTTAACCATTAGGATTAAGGGAAAAAAATATGTGAGATATTTTTTAAAAATTGAATGCAGTGTTCTGTAGATTATGAAGGATTTTGTTTTGTTTTGTTTTGTTTTGTTTTTCTTCTCTGGATGGGGATAGCATTGTCCATAGCTAGTAGAATACGGTTGTTCTAGCTCTGTAACTGCTGAGAGCAGCTGCATCCATCAAGGTTGATCATCTTACAATGTTGTTGTTAATGGGTACATTGTCCTCTTGGTTCTGCCCCCTTCTCTCAGCATCCAATCATGTAATTCATTCCATGCTTTTCTAGAGTCTGACCATTTATGGTTTCTTATAGAACAATAGTATTCCATAATATTCATGTACTATAATTTATTTAACCATTCCCCAATTGATGGACATCCCTCAATTTCCAATTCTTTACCACTACAAAAAGAGCTGCTATGAATATTTTGAAACATATAGACTTTTGCCATTTTTTATGATTTCTTCTGGGTATAGGCCTAGAACTGGAATTACTGGATCAAAGGGTATGAACAGTTTTCTTGTTCTTTGGGCATAGTTCTATATTGATCTCTAGAATGGATGTGGATCAATTCATAACTCCACCAGCAATGCATTAATATCCCAGTCCTCTCACAACCTCTCCAACATTGATTATTTTCCCTTTTTATCATCTTAGACAATCTGATAGGTGTGAGGTGATACCTCAGAGTTGTTTTGTTTTACATTTCTCTAATCAATAATAATTTGGAGCATTTTTATATGTTTATATATATAGCTTTAATTTCTTCATTTGAAAACTGTCTGTTCATATCCTATTGCCTTTACCATTATAGAGATGGACAATGGAGACATCTTTAAATCCCTCATTTCATAAAACCTGGAAATTTTCAGAAAAATTTTGTATAAGCAATGCATCCCACCATGTAAATCTCAACAGGAATGGAATTAACACCAGGTATTTTGCTACATGAAAGGAGCCTAATGGTATTCCAAACCTCTTCTTCAGTTAAAACTTCAGCTAGGGACATGACTTTAACTTGAGATCAACAATTAGTGCCTTCCAAATTGACTGATGGTGGTCTATGAAGAAAACTATAGAAATGTCCTATCCATCAATCAAGGACCATGTCCCTATTACTAATCAATTTGGCTCCATCAGAACTGTGTAGTCAATATGTTCCATATGTTTTGTCCCAGAAATAGCCTTCAGGGCATCATAAAAGCACTTTAAATTTTACTATCTGCATAAAACTGAATTTTATCTGCCTTCTTACTGAGTCAAGAATCCTGCATCTCCCTAAGTTTCACCTGTACTTTACTTTTGATGGAATTAAATGCTGCCTTCTTAGAAATGGATGAACTATCCTAATGGTAAGCCCTGTGGAGTCCTCATTTTTCATTTAACAGCTTCTATATTTCCCCATCATTTTCATCAATTTGATATTTTCAAGTGTTCTGACCGAGATGAGCAAATTCAGTGCTGTATACCAAATCTCTGAAAGATGTAAACTCCTTTTCTGCTCCATTGTTGCCTCCTGTGTGTTGGTTCAACTTTCCATCCAAGTTAGCACCAAACTGTTCCTTCTTCTGATAGTCATTTTGTCTTGGATCTGCCACTTAATGTGAATATTTAGCTTGGAGAGAATAAGTCTCTGATCAGTCCAGCACTCTGCACCACACATTGCTTTCATTACTCTCATATCCTATCTGTCTCTTCAAATTTAAATCATATACTCTAATATTTGCTGTGAAGTTGGATCCTGAAAGTTTTGTTGCATTTAGGTAAATGAAGGCAATGTTTGTGATGAGGGTAATGAAATGCAAAAGTCAGCAGTATAAGTGACTATTGGTATAGTTGTTCCCAACTCCATTGCTTCCAAGGATTCTCTGCTATGTCTGGTAGTCTGAGATTACTCTATTATTAAAGTCATCCAGAATTATAAGCTTGTCTTTTTTTTGATCCATTGAAAATAAAACTCTCCAAGTCTTCATAAATTTTTTCTTTAACTTCATTAGGTTTCATCATGGTAGGAGCATAGGAACTCATGATGGTGGTATGACATTTTCCTGTGTGTGGCAATCATATTGTCATGAGCCTGTTGCATACTTATATACGTGTATCCAAAACATGATCTTGGTAGTAGAGATTATGTAGCAAATTACACCTACAAGCATGACTGAGCCCAATTCCTTAACTGGAGGAAACTGATCTGAGGGGCATCTTAGACCATGGAATGAGTGATAACAGAAATTGTTTCTAAAATGTATGAAGCCCAAATCACTTTCCAGGTGTAATTGGGGATGATAATCATGAGAGAAATCTGGGAATTCTGACAGCTGGAACCTGACATTATAAACTGCAAAGTTTGGTCAAAAAAGTCACTAGAGGGGCAGCTAGGTGGTGCATTGGATGAAGCACAAGCCTTGAGTTCAAATCCAGACTCAGACACTTAATAATTACCTAACTGTGAGACCTTGGGCAAGTCACTTAATCCCATTGCCTTGTAAAAACCAAAAAAGTTCACTAAAGGCAGTTAGATGGTGCCAAGACAAAACTCTAAGCCTAGGGTAGGAAATAATCAGGTTTAAATCCTTTGTTGAACACTTTAACTTCCTCAATTGTAAAATATGAGTAATAAGCAGTATTTACTGCCAAGTCTTATTGGTAAGGACAAATTAGATAATCTTTGTAAAGTGTTTAGCATGGTATGGGAACAAAACAAGCATTTAATAAATTTTTTCCTTATTTTTCTTCTAATTATAAAATTATATAAAAATATAAAATTATAGTTCATGTCACTGGATGACTGATTACTCTTCTGAAAGCTTGTTTGTGCTGGTGGAGGTAGGGAGGAGAGAGATTTTGTTCCTAATTTCTGATGTCTTTGGCATAGGCTACTTGCATTATATGGAGCTCCCTCCATTGTTGCAGCTTGGCAACTTACCTGCAATTCATAATGGTCAAGAGATTATTATTAAATGATGTTGCCCATAGTTTGCAATAATTTTTGTCCATGAGAGTACTTAAATCCAGGTCTTCTGGTCTAGAACTCATCTCCTCTCTCATATAGCTGTTGTCTCTTTTAAAAAATCAATAGTCTGAGAAGAGAGAAAAAAACAAGAGAAAAAATCAGTAGTCTGGATCAGTTTGTGTAGAATACATCAAAATAACAATGTACAATTAGTCCCCTAAATTTCTGAATATAACAGAATCAAATAAGATCATTATGATTTATTTGAAGATAAGTGAAGATAGGAGATCAAGTTTATAAAGGGTAACTCTTGAACAATTCTGACTAATAGTCCCATTTTAGAGTGCTTTCATGTTTATAAAATGCTTTTCTCATGGCAATCCCTTGAAGTACCATTATTGTTCAGTTTTACATTAAGAGAAACTGATGCTCAGAGGTTCTAGGGTTTACTCATGATTACATAGTTAAAATATTAGTACTGGAGCCCAGATTATCTAAATATAAACTCTGTCCTTTGTAAACTAATCCAAATTTCCTCTAGATTATTAGATGAACCTTTAGAGATTTTCAGAGAATCTTCCAGAATGGGGGCCACTTCTAGTCCAGGAACCAATTCAGTGACAGAGTTTTCTCCAGGAAAGAAAGCTGGAAATACTTTAAAAGACTGGCCCTGTTGTCACCTTATTCTTGGCACCTTCTCTGCCCTGCATAACTAAAATGAAATACATCCTAGCAGAGTATGATGACAGTATGTTGCTGCCTATCTCAACACTATGAATTATTAGACTGCTAGCAAGCAGTCCCTTCCAATGCTTTGAGTTTATATGTGATACCTGCTTGAGGAAACATTATCCTTTAAATCCATGTGGACTGGATAAATCTTTCTTGGAAAGAGAGTCCTTGGGAAAGGATATATAGATAATATTGGCATGGGTAGTTTTTAGCTCAGTGGGTTCACTGTCTACCCAAGAGGAAAGATTACTTTAAAAAGCTTGGAATATTCAGCAAGATCTAGGAATCTCCCTACATTAAGAATTTTCTCTGTGGATGTCATTTACAACTTACTGGTCTCTGCATCCTTATTAGGTTTCCATATTTATGCTCAATCTTCAAGATGCAGATTAAAGGAATCGGGTGACCATATCATGTTTATCTGATAAAATGTCAAAACACTTCTGTGTTTTCAGAAGACTACCTTCATATTTCCTGAGGAAACAACCAGAGAACAATGATTACCTTATTAGAAAAAAAGGTAGTGATCAAGAAATACCACCCTCATCTTTAAGGGGATATATAAAAGGATTCTAAAATACCTGCATTCCAAAAATCCCTCAAAGATTTCTTATCCCTCTCAGCAATAATTAGACTGTGATGACTAAAGACTATTTTCAAAAACTGAATTGTTTTCTTTAAAAGGAATTTTGATGCTACAAAATGCTTTCAGATTTGTATTATTATTATTTCTCAAGGCCAGTCTGAACATATGCATTGTTGGTAGAATTGTGCCAATGCAAATGTTATTAATATATAAAAAGAAATATTTAAAAACTCCACAGCATTAAAGTTTTCTTTGTCATAATATCAGACTTAGTATTGGTGGAATATCAATTCAAATGAGAATATATATTTCAAATTATTATAATCATACAAGCTTTAACTCTGGCTTTGATGTGTGATCTCAGACAAGATTTTTTCCCTCTCTGATTTACAATTTCTTCATCTACAAAATGAATAAATGATTTTTATTAGCATCAATCTTCTAGAGTGAAGTTTGGTTTGTCCATCATTTGAATTTTGATGTCTTTTAATGTTTTAATTTATCATAATCTATATTTTTTTCTTGACTATGCTTTCTTCACTTCATGCTAATCCATGTATAATTATTAATATTTGTCATTTCTCATGATGTGGTATTATATGCCACAGTGTGCTAATGAGCACCTACTTTGTCTCCAAATTTTCTTCCTTTTCCCTAGGAGTCTTGCAAGTCATGTGTTAAAGTTTTCTTCTTTTGTGGCACCCTGTATCAGTGACTTGTTGGTTTTTGGAGAAAAATGCAATATGAACATTCAAGAATCTATACCTGGGATGGCTATGTGGGCACAGTGGATAGAGCACCAGCCCTGGAGTCAGGAGTATCTAAGTTCAAATCTGACCTCAGACACTTAATAATTACAATTGTCTTGCAAAAACTAAAAAAAAGAAAAAAAGAATCTATACCTAGTCTCTCCCATTTTGTTTGAGCATGTCTACCTCACAATAGTGAAAATAACAAAATCTGGGGAGAATACCTTTCCTTTGTTTTCACTTTAATTTGAGCATATATGTCTGCATTTTACAATGCTAAAGAAAACTACTAAAAATAAGCCATCATTGAAATTCTCGCACACTTCTAGGTTCACTTCTAAGACATTACCAATGTGTGACAAGACATTTTGGATTCCTGATCCATGAAGATTCAAAAAGACTTATAATGAAATGTTCTAGCCATTTTTAGAGACAGAAGTAATGATCTTTCAGTTCTTCTTCTTTTTCACTCTATTTCTCTTTTTATAAGATTAATAAAATGGATATGTGATTTTCAAGACTTCACACATATAATGGGCATCATATTGCTTGTTTTCTCAATGGGGGAGGAGTTGGAAAGAAGAATTTGAAATTCAAAATAAAAAAATGGAGGTTAAAAAAAGTAACACAGGGGTCAGTGGATAGAGCACTGGCCCTGGAGTCAGGAGGACCTGAGTTCAAATGCAGCCTGAGACACTTAATAATTACCCACCTAGCTGTGTGGCTTTGAGCAAGCCACTTAACCCCATAGCCTTACAAAAAAATAAAAGTGACACAAGATTAAAGATTGAGGTGCTTGTCTTTCAGTGGTTAAGGACTTATCAGTCAGTCAGTAAGTATTTATTATAAACTTATAATGTACCTTGGCGAAGGCAAAAGCAAAACAAATATAAACCCACATAGTTCTAATGTAACAAAATATAACAAAATTCAAAGAAGTTAATCTGAAAGGGGGAAATCCTTAGAAGAAAAGAGTACCAGAGAAGTCCAATTTAAAATGGGCTTTGAGGGGGCCGCTAGGTGGCGCAGTGGATAGAGCACGGGCCCTGGAGTCAGGAGTACCTGGGTTCACATGCGGCCTCAGACACTTAATAATTACCTAGCTGTGTGACCTTGGGCAAGTCACTTGACCCCATTGCCTTGCAAAAACCTAAAAAAAATAATAAAATAAAATGGGCTTTGACTGAGAATTGAAGGAAATTTGGGATTGTAAGAGGCAGATATGAGAAGATAAAGATTGAAGGTATGAGAAATGAACCAGTTGAAAAACTAAACTGTAAGTAGGCCAATGAAGTAGGCTCATAAAGTGCACAGAGAAAAGAAAGACAGAAGATTGCAAATGTAAAATGTGGCCAGGTTATAAAGAACTCACCAACTTGTGTGGAAGTAATCGGGTGTAAAATTGGACCTCAATCAGGTGGATGAATGGGGGTAAGAGGTACGCTTTAAAAATAGCACCTTGGAAACAGAGTGGATGATGGGTTAGAGTGGGAGAGGGTTTGAGGCAGTAAGACCAGTTAGACTGAACAAATATAGACATCAGATGATGAATTCCTGAACTATGCTTGTGGATCTGGAAAATGTAGAGAAAGATATGGATAGAACAGAATAAAGAATGTGGAGGGGGATGGAGTAGCTGACAGGTTTGATTTTTTGGTGAAGAAAAAAATCTTTACAAGATTTGAGGTATAATGAGGTGAATTAATATATATATACATAATTAATATATAAAAGGGTGAATTAATAAGATGAAGCAATAGCTATAGTGAGAAAATCAAAATAAGTGTAAGTGAATTGATATTTCAGGGTTAGGAGATTTCATTTAGTAAATAAATAGCAACAGTGTTGAGAAAATTGAGAAAAACATCTTGAAAAAGAAGAAAAGAGAAATTGGTTATGCCTTATTAAGAATGTGAGAAGTGGGTGACTCTTTCCATTTTCCCCTTGTTTTGGGGAGTACAAGAAAAATAAGATTAGATGACTGTGGGGGTAGATTATAGTACTGGTGGGAGCTGTGCAGAGATAATAGAAAGTGAATAGTGATCACAGTCAAATAAAACCATAGAGGCAAGAGGGGTAGTAAGCACTGTTAAGGAAAGGAAATTGGAAATTTGAGAAGATAACTGATTGACACCACAGTTGTGTGTCCTTGACTGTCTCACACTTCAAGAAGGAAGTTATTGTTTATAAAGGAACACAAAGTTCAGTGAAGATTGAACCTGGGTTCAAGATTAAGAGAAAAGGCGACAAGATACTAAAGGAACAAATGAAAGGAAACACTTCCCATTGAACCCAATCCTAGAAATGAGAATCATCTAAGAAGTGGGGGGAGGGGGCAAGAAGAGGTTACAACTATACATTTTTGAAAGGGGTCTTAAAGATAATATTTGAATAGCAGAGTTGATGAATATGAGTGGAGGGGTGGGGGTGTAATAATTGGGAATCTGAGCTCAGAAAGGGAAGAGTAAAACAAACAAAATGAAAGAACAGTAAGATCTTGAGATTGGACAGGTAAAAAGAGGAAAAGGGGTGGGTCTGGGGGAAATTGAATTCAAATTATTGCATGCAAAACATGCAGAGATTAGTTGCTAATTCAAAAAAAAGACAAAATATTTGTACATTTATTAGTGTATTATATAGTAAAGGAAAAAATTCAAACAATATACCTTCAAATGCAAATAAATTTTCTAGTTTTAAAAAGACCTAGTCCTCAACATTTTCCTGTGTAAAAGAAATACATTAAAAATATAAGGATTTAGGGTAACTAGGTGGTGCAGTGGATAGATAGAGCACTAGCCCTGGAGTCAGGAGTACCTGAGTTCAAATCTGACTTCAGATACCTAATAATTACCTAGCTGTGTGGCCTTGGGAAAGCCACTTAACCCCATTGCCTTGCAAACAACCTAAAAAAAATCAAACAACCCAACCAAAAACCCCCCAAAATATAAGGAATCTATTACCATGAAAATAAGAGGTGAGAACAAAGGATTTCATGCTTCAGAAAATCCTTTTAAAGAAGCAAAGGTTGCAATCATAAGTTCAGATAAGATAATGTTAGAAAAATAACAAAATTGGAAGGATCAAATGAGGATCTGATGTTTAAGGAAGCTACAGAAAATACAAAACTGGCAAGATATGAGCATATATATCTATATATGAATGTATTATACAATAAATAATAGCTAAAATATTAATAGGAAAGTTAGCAGAATTGCAAAAAATGCTAGTCAAATATTGGCAAGATTCTTCACTATTGCTATCTCAATGCTGGAGCTGTGCAACAGAAAGATAAACAAGAAATGAAATAAGCTAAACTAAATGTTGTAAAAAAATAAATTTCAGCTAATATAATAAAAATGACAATTCTAACAAAACTAAACTGCTTGTTTAGTGCCCTACCAATCAAAATTCCAAAAAATTAATGAGTTAGAAAAAGTTGTAAGTAAAATCATATGGAGAAATAAAAAGTCAAGAATTTCCAGGGATTCAATTTTAAAAAGGGCAAAAGAAGGTGGCTTAGCCCTACCTGATCTAAAATTATATTATAAAACATCAGTCATCAAAATTGTCTGGTATTGGCTAAGAAATAGAGTGGTGAACCAGTGGAATAGACTAGGTGCAATAGCAGGAAATAATTACAGTAATCTGCTGTTTGATAAACCCAAAGAGTTCAGCTTACCTGTCAGATCTATGGAAAGAAGAGCAGTTTATGACTAAGGAAGAGATGGAGAAAATCACTAAAAACTAGATGATTTTGATTACATTAAATTAAAAAGCTTTTGCACAGACAAAACCACTGTGACCATGATCAAAAGAAATGTAGTAAACTGGGAAACAATCTTTACAACTAATGTTTCTGACAAAGGACCCATTTCTAAAATATACAGAGAACTGAGTCAGAGCAAAAAAATTAAATAAATAAAAGCCATTTCCCCAATTGAAAAATGGTCAAAGAATATGCAAAGGCAATTTATGGATGAGGAGATCAAAGCAATCCATAGTCATAAGAAAAATTGCTCTAAATCATTACTTATTAGAGAAATGCAAATTAAAACTTCTCTGACGTACCCCCCTCCCACCTTTCAGACTGCTCAATATGACCAGAAAGGATAATGATCATTGTTGGAAGGTTTATGTAAAATCTGGGACACTATTACATTGGTGGAGCTGTGACCTCATCCAACCTTTCTGGAGAGCAATTTGGAACTATGCCCAAAGGGCAACAGAAACATGTATACCCTTTGAACCAGCAATACCACTACTGGGTCTATACCCTGAAGAGATGATGAAAAAGGGTAAAAATATCACCTATATAAAACTATTCATAGCAGTCCTGGTTTTGGTGACAAAGAATTGGAAATCAAGTAAATGTCCTTTAATTGAGGAATAGCTTAGCAAACTGTGGTATATGTATGTCATGGAACACTATTGTTCTATTAGAAACCAGGAGGGATGGGAATTCAGGGAAGCCTGGAGGGATTGAACTGAAGCTGAGTGAGATGAGCGGAACCAGAAGAACACTGTATACCCTAACAGCACCATGGGGTGGTGATCAACCTTGATGGACTTGCTCATTCCATCAGTGCAATAATCAGGGACAATTTTAGGCTGTCTGCAATGGAGAATACCATCTGTATCCAGAGAAAGAACTGTGGAGTTTGAACAAAGACCAAAGACTATTACCTTAAATTTAGAAAAAAAAACAAACAACAACTAATATCCTGTTGTTTGATCTTGCTGTCTCTTATACTTTATGATTCTTCCTGAAGGATATGATTTCTCTCTCATCACATTCAATTTGGATCAATGTATACCATGGAAACAACGTAAAGACTGGCAAATTGCCTTCTGTGGGGGTGGGGGGGAGGGAAGGAAGATTAGGGGGATAATTGTAAAACTTAAAATAAATAAAATCTTTTAAGTTAAGAAAAAGAAAAAATAATGTTTTTATGGTGAGTTCTGAATGACAAAGTTAAAAGTTCACATTTTTCTCAATATTGACAAAACCTTTATAATTTGTATAAAAGGGATTATATAAATAGAAAAGAGCAACATATGATAAATACATAAATATCTTTCATAGAATATTTCATAGAATAACAATAAAATGCATTAAAATATGTAAATATAATATATTGATTCTATTATGTAATTGTACACTATATGCTTATTATTCAATATATTATGATGATAAATATATAAAGCAAATACCAATGAATAAATGAAATTAGAGTAAATGATACCTTCCAAAAATAGAAAAAAAATAATCACTATCATAAATATTGAGAGGTTTCATTAATCTTTAAAAGCCCAAAGGAACAAAAAATGATTATGCTTAAAACAATGATCAAAGAAAATCACCACTAGACCACAAAGCAATTTTTTCATTGTATATTTATTTTAATAAAATAGAGAAAAAGAGGAACAATGAACTAATTATGAAATTTTGAAGATTAGAAAAATCCAATTTGTAAATGTAACATGAATAAAAAAAGAAATCCTGAGAATTAAATTTGGGGGGAAAAGCAAGCAAACAACTATGGAGTAAAAAAAATTAGGGTTTTTAAAAAAACTATAATGAAATAGACAAAACAAAATCAGTTAAATATTGGTTGGGGCAGGAAACAATTGTACAATCTTCCAGTTCTGGTTTGCAAACTTATTTGGGCAACAGTCATTCCCCAATGGATAAATAAGCTAAGAATTTGGAGAAAAAGTATTCAAAGAAAGAAATCGAATCTTTCTACAAATAAAATATGTTCAACCAAATAGAAATCACCACTTCTCTCTCTCTCTCTCTCTCTCTCTCTCTCTCTCTCTCTCTCTCACACACACACACACACACACACATACAAACACAAATCCAATTGTTAAAAAGTCAGAAACAGAGGAAAATGATTAATATTGTAATATTGGAGGGACTTACAGAACAGCTACATTAACATACTTTTGGAGGAGTTGTGAATTGGTCATTTTGGCAAGTAATCTAAAAAATATACCCAATAAGTTACTAAACTCAGTTGCATTATCACTAGGCTATATCCCAAAAAGAAAAACAGTAATTTGTACAAAGTATTTATATCATCTATTTTTGTTATAGCAAAGAATTGGAAACGAAGCAAAAAATCAATCAATTAGGAGATAACTAATCAAATTATAGTATAGCGTATAAAATTATAAAAAGTGACCGTTTCAGACAAACTTTGGGAGACAAATGCATGAACTGACATAAAATGTGGTGATCAGAACCAAGTTTACAATGAACTCTTTTTTTTAATTTTATTTTTTTAATTCTCATTTTCTACAAATGTGTTTTTTTACATTAATAAAATATTCTTGTTCAATAGTAAACAAAATGCCCCTCCCCCCATGAATATAGACTTGCTTGGGCCATAAAGTGAAGGGGAGAGAAAAAAATTAAAATTAAAAAAATAATAGTAATAATTGTAGGTATGGCCAGGTGGTGCAATGGACGAAGCACCAGCCCTGGAGCCACGAGTGCCCCAGCCCACATCCAGCCCTGTAGACCCAACAATCACCCAGCCATGTGACATGCAAGCCACCCAATCCCCACTGCCCTGCAAAAACCAAAAAGAAGGAGAAAAAGACCCAAAATAAAATAAAATAGTAATCATAGTAGGGGTGGCTGGTTGGCAGACAGAGCATTGGCCCTTGAGCCAGGAGCACCCGGGTCCAAATCCGGCCTCAGACACCCAAAGATCACCCTGCTATGTGGCCCCTCCCCCCAAATAATAATAATAACAATAACAATAATAATAATAATAATAATAATAATAAATGTGCTTCAGTCTTCGTTCCAAAACCAACAACTCTGTCATGGGTGGATCGCATTCTTTATGGTAAGTCCATCACAAAAGTTACTTCCATATTTTTCCAACGTTGCCATTGCTGATCACAACTCCCTCCTTTCTTATTTCTCCACTACCATGTACTATATTTTCTCTCTCCTTGCACTCTGACTCTGCTGTAGGGTCGCTGAGTGGTGCAGCAGACAGATCCCTGGTCCTGGGGCCAAGAAGCCCTGAACCCCCATACCACCACTTAGTCCCAGCATCCACCTGGCCCTATGGTCCTGGGCAGGCCATCCAATCCCAGCCCCTTGCAAGAAGTAAAAAAGAAAATGTGTTATATCTGACCACTCTCCCCCCATGGTCCATCCTGTCCTCCTTTATTCACACCCCCACCCCTTCCCCCTGCTCTCCCCCTCCTTCTTACTCCAGATGCCTATACACCATTGAATATATAAGCTGTTTCCTCTCCTAGTCACCTCTGATGAGAGCAAAGGTTCCCTCATTCCCCCTTGCTTCCCCCCTTCCATATCATTGCAATAGCTCATTGTAATAAAAAAATCTTATTATATGAAATATCTTGGCCTATTCCCACTCTCCCTTTTCTTTCTCCCATTACATTTCTCTTTTTTTCTATTGACTCCATTTTAACACCATATTTTATCTTCGAATTCAGCTTTCTCCTGTGCGTCAACTATAAAAGCTCCCTCTACCTACCTGCTCTATTAACTGAGAAGGTTCATATAAATTTTATCAGTGTCATTTTTCTATGCAGGAATACCTGCAGTTCATCATCATTAAGTCCCTCATATTTTCCCCCTCTCCTCCAATCTCCATGCTTCACCTGAGTCCTGTATCTGAAGATCAAACCTTCTGTTCAGCTCTGGCCATTCCAAAAGGAACATTTGAAATTCCCCTGGTTCATTGAAAGTCCATCTTTTTCCCTGGAAGAGGACATTCAGCCTTGCTGGGTAGTTCATTCTTGGCTGCATTCTAAGCTCTTTTGCCTTCTGGTATATTGTATTCCAAGCCCTACGAGCTTCCAATGTAGTTGCTGCTAAGTCCTGTGTGATCCTGACTGCAGCTCCACGATATTTGCACTGTGTCCTTCTGGCTGCTTGTAATATTTTCTCTTTGACTTGGGAGTTCTGGAACTTGGCTATAATATTCCTGGGGGTTGTTTTTTGGGGGGGATCTCTTTCTCCGGGGGATCGGTGGATTCTCTCCATTTCTATTTTGCCCTCTGCTTCTAGAATATCAGGGCAATTTTCCTGTAGTAATTCTTTGAAAATGATGTCAAGGCTCTTTTCCTGCTCATGACTTTCAGGTATTCCAATAAATTTTAAATTATCTTTCCTAAGTCTGTTTTCCATATCAGTTGTTTTTTCAATGAGATATTTCACATTTTCTTTTAATTTTTCATTTTTTTGGGGTTTTGAAGTATTGATTCCTGATTTCTGGTAAATTCATCAATCTCCCTGAATTCTATTCTTTGTCTGAAGGATTTGTTCTCCTCAGAGAGTTTTCTTATCTCTTTTTCCATCTGGCCAATTTTGCTTTTTAAGGCATTCTTCTCAATAACTTTTTGAACTGTTTTATCCATTTGACCTAAGCTGGTTTTTCACATGCTATTTTCTTCAGCATTTTTTTGGATTTCCTTGACTAAGCTGCTGACTTCATTTTCATGTTTTTCCTGAATCTCTCTCCTTTCTTTTCCCAGTTTTTCTTCCAACTCCCTCATTTGATTTTCAAAGTCTTTTTTGAGCTCTAGCATAGCCTGAGCCCAATTTCTGTTTTTCTTGGAGTCTTTAGATCCAGGAGCTTGTGCTTCCTCATCTTCAGACTGAGTATTTTGATCCTTCTTGGGCTCTTTTGCAAAATATTTCTCAATGGTCTTCCTCTTGTTTCTTTGATTGCTCATTTTCCCAGCCTGGGCCTGGTTTTGGGGTGCTTCCTGAGCTTTTGAGACACTCCCACAAGGGTTTCAGTGTGTAAGGCTTTGTCCTCCCTCCTAGTCTGTGAATGACCATAAGTGCCCCCCTCTGCCATGGGGCTGAGGTGGGGGGGCCCTGCTGTTCTATGGGGGGGGCTAGACTGGGATCAGGATCTGAATGTGATCAGAGCCCCAGAGTCCTGTTCCAGGGGCAGAGGACAGAGCTCTGCAGTCTCTTTTCACTCCCCTCCCTCAGCTCAATCTACAATGAACTCTTTTAACAACATTTTGATAATTTTCAAAGACCTTGAAACCCTGATCAATTTTGATTCTGGAGGACTGATGATATCCTATACTATCCTCCTCCTGACAGAGAAGAGATACATTAAAATCACAAAATAAAATATATGCTTTCCTAAAAGGTCAATCTGATCAATTCTGGAATTAGTTTTCCTTTACTCTGTACATGTACTAAAAAGAGGGTTTTTTTGTGTTTTGGGGGGGTTTTTTGGGGGGAGGGCAGAAAGCTAATGTTTATTCAATTGGGAAGTGATATAACTGGGAAGGGGTATAGGGATGGGATTAACAAAAATGAAAAAAGAAAAAAGAAAACAAAGAAAAAATGACAAAAGAAACTATTAATGAGTCTAACCATAAAAAGTGAAAAAATCCAATTGCCAAAATTTCAGAAAGGAATCCAAACCATAGAAGAAATAAAAAGTATTATTAGATATAATTATACACTGTCAAAACTAACATTTCCAGGGATTTTGATGACTACCTACAATATTCTAAAATACCCAAGTCAGTATACAAGAGAGAGATTAAATACTATAGTCTTGGTTAAAAAAAAGATTTTGAGAAAATCATAAATTCTATGATATTGCTCCATAAGCCCAAGAATGTATGTTACTGAGGAGGGGAAACTCAATGCAAAAAAGAACTACTGAAAAATCAGAAAATTAGTTTGGTAGAAATTAGATTTAGGTCATTATCTTATACAATTCACTATTTACTCTTATTGGTCTGTTATCTCTGCAGCTCAGGTATTTCCCTTCAGTGGAGCTAATTGCTATTCATATCCACCCATCCTGCATGACTCCTTTGGATGTCTTCTTATAAATTTGCCTCATTAGTTCAATTCAATATGATGGAAGCATTGATTTTTTTTGCCCTTTTATGGTGAGAATGTTGGTAGAGGACTCTAATTGCCCAGCAATCACATAAAACTTGTCATTTTCTTTAAAGATTTCAGACATTTGAGAAATAAGATGCAATTCATTGTGCAAGATTACAAATTAAATACCTGCTTACCTTCAGCTAATTAACTAAACAAGGATGTTTTACATTCATATGCACATGAGTCTCATGAAGATCTTGTATTGATTTGAAAGAAAGTAAATACATGAATAAATTTGGGGAATTTGGGGTCAAACTGTTTGGATATAAGTAAAGTCTATGATATTTTCATCCCTTTCCCTCTTTTATGAAATTTCTATTCTTTATATTCATTCATCATTGTGCTTTATAAGATTTTACAAGTCACCTTATATTCTAAACCAGTATAGAATTTGGCTTGTCTCTGTTTAACAAAATAATTTAAACCTTTCTTTATTCAAATTTAGTTTTTTTGTCATTCTTTTTGACCAATTGTTTTGTATCAAATATTTATGTAAAACTATACTTTTTATGACATTTCTACTGCCTTTTACCATCTAAATAGTTTAGGACTGAGTTGTTTTAATTATATGCTAAATCTTTTCTTACAATATTCTTCACTAAGCATTTTAATAACTCTAATTTTCCTCTGACAAGCCAGTGGTTTGATTGAAGAACTAACTTATTCAACAGAGCCTCCCATGATAATGAGTCTTCTCTTTACTGTCAAAATGTAATCTGTTTCATTTTTGTGGTATTATTTCTTGTGCACAAAGTACAGACTATCAATCTTCTTTCAAAGAAAATGTTTAAAATTTAATGTAACCTCTACTATTTTCTGTCCTCTGTTATTCCTTCTTCAACCATACTTTCTAATATATTTTGCATCTTCAGTTATTCTCATCTGAGCAATAAAATCATGGAGTATCAAAGTATATATTAATTTAATTCCCTGGGTCTTATTATGTTCTTACTAGAATTTTTCTCCCTCTTCAACACCTGTAATTGATTATAGTACATCAGCTGCAATTATTTTTAATGATGATCTTTCTTCAGATATTTGCAATGAATTGCACTGCAAGAGTATCATAAAATCACTTTTCTTGTTGCCTTTGAGCAGAAGATAAAATTAAAACTTTACCAAACTCCACAAAATCATTTTGTTGTCTTTTCAAGGAATACATAAATGTCATTCTTCTATTTAGTTTTTTTACCATTTTGATATTATTTGTAGCAAGTATGACAAGAATATAATTATTCAGCTTTCTAAACTAAATCCAGCCATTTGATACATTAGGTAAGAATCTCACTTTTAGAATTTCAACAGTTAGAATTTCAACAACTTCAACATTAGAATCTCACCAGAACTTCAACAGAATGTAACAGTTAAGTTGTAAGTTAAAATTAAGGTTTTGGATAATTATAAAACAAAACCCTGTGGAAAATCTAGCATCCTCTTCTATTTCTTTTGATCTGCAATCATCACTGCAGATGTAGAAGGACACAGACACAAGTGAGGATGATTTTATGCTTTCCTTTTTTTCCTGGATTGACAACATGAAATAGTTCCTAATTAGCCAAACTGCTAGTAATGAGACTTTCCATATTCTCTGAAACAGTATTTTCCTGTTACAAAGCCATACTTGAATGCTAGAATCACTTCTGCTATGTTAGAATGTATCAAAGACTACCCTTTTCTGGAATAGTCTTCAAGATTCCATTATGGCTCCTATATTATGATGTGGTACTGGAGAAGGACTTAAGGAGAATCACGTAATATAAAGTAGATTCAAGTTGAATGAACAATTTGATTATGTAAAGTTAACCACCTGATAAAAAATATTAGAAGACACTGAAAGATGCAAATAATGTATGAAAGATTTCTTAAAGAATAATAATTACATAAGTAATAATTACATATTTTTAAAGTCTATAAAGAAAATGATTGAATTAGACATGAAATATAAGAATGGAGGTGGGGAATTTTACATTAAATTATACCAATATAAATCTGATACTCAAAATATACAGATAGTCATCAACATCTAACATCAAATTCATATACATACAATTCTTAAAGAATTGTAAATGCTAAGTGACTACATGAAAACTTGATTTAGATTAATAAAGGGAAAAGAAATTGAAATTATAATAGTAATAATGTTTTCCCTCACACCATATAAATTAGTGAACATCACAAAAACATGGGAATAATCAATGTTAAAAAGAATGTAGGAAATCAGATTCATTGATTCACTGTTAGAAAATCTGTATATTATGAAGAAATCAAGAGAGTAGCAAAAAAAACAAGTACTTCTGTTTCACTGACTACCCTAAAACCTTTGACTATGTGGATTAAAATAAAATGTGGCAAATACTTAAAAATATTGGCATATAGATCCCTTTTTACTTGTCTCCTGAGGAACTTGTATGCTCACCAAGAAACAATAGAACTGAACAATGAATAATTGATTGATGTAAAATTAGAAAAAGTATACTTATTTACTTAACTTATATGTGAAGGACATTACATGAAATGGTAGTTTGTATGAATCAAAAATGGTAATTGAGGTTGCCAAGAGAAATATCAATAATCGCAGATATGTAGATGATGCCAATGTGATGTCAGACAGGGAAGAATTAAGAATTCTCTTGATGAGGGTAAAAGAGGAGTGTGTAAAAGTTGGTTTAAAGCTCAAGAGAAAAACAAAGAAACAAGTAATAGCAGAAACAACAACAAAAAACTCCAAAAATCTGTGCAACTCTTCCCTTATTTCCTGGTAAATAGAGGGGGGGAAATGGAAGCTGTGTCAGATTTTTTATTTTTGTGCTCAAAGATCACTGCAGGAGGCGACTGCAGCCATGAAATTAAAAGTTGTATGTTCCTTTAAAGGAAAGCTATAGCAAATCTGGCCAGCAAACTAACCACAAAAATTTATTTGTGGGGGTAGAGCCAAGATGGTATCTTGGAGGCGGGAATTCCTAGATGTTCTCCTCCAGACTATTCCAAATGATTCTAACCAAATCTAGAGTGGGGAGGTCACAAAGACCAAGTGAACTCTGAGCACAAACCAGGAGAGTAGCCTCTCATAAGATCTTGAAGGAATTGAGGTTACTGGGGAAGTATCCCAAAAACACTCAAAAAGCTTGGGAAGTGCACTAAAATCAGGTTTTAGGATGAAAAATGAGTTAACAACAGAAGAAAAGGAATCCTACCATAGATAATTACTTTGGTTCCCTGGAGGATCACAACACACATACTCAGAAGATGACAAAGTCAGAGTTTCTGTATCCAAAACCCCTAAGACAAATAAGAATTGGTCCCAGGCTATGAAAGAGCTCAAAAAAGATTTTGAAAAGCAAGTAATGGAAGTAGAGGAAAAATTGGGAAGAGAAGTGAGTGATGTGGGAAAATGATGAAAAAGCAAGGCATCAATTTGGTGAAAGAGACACAAAGAAAAACCAAACAAAATAACACATTAATAGCCAGTTTAAAAAATTGAAAAGCAATGCAAAAAGTCAATTAGAAGAAGAATACCTGAAAAAGCAGAATTGGTCAGATGGAAAGGGAGGTAAGAAAGCTCTTGGAAGAAAATACCTCCTTCAAATGTAGAATGGTGCTAAGGAAAGCTGATGACTTTGTGAGAAATCAAGAAACAATAAAACAAAACCAAAGGAATGAAAACCTAAAAGAAAGTGTGAAATATCTCACTGGAAAAACAGCTGACCTGGAAAACATCCAGGAGAAATAATTTTAAAAATATTGGGCTACCTAAAAATCATGACCAGGAAAAGAACCTAGACTTCATCTTTTAAGAAAAAGTTTAGTAAAATTGCCCTGAGGTCCTGGAGGGTAAAATAGAAATTGATGGAATACATCTTCTGAAAGAGATCCCAGGAATATTATAAATAAATAATAAAATAAATAAAACTCACAATAGCCAAATTCTGGATCTCCCAAGTCAAAGAGAAAATAATACAAGCAACCAGAAAGAAATAATCAAATATCATTGTGCTTCAGTATGGATTACACAGAACTTTGCATCTTCATTAAAGGACTATACAGCTTGGAATATGATATTCCAGAAAGCAAAAGAATTTAAGATTACAGCCAGGGATTAAGTATCCAGAAAAACTGAACACCCTATTTTCAGGGGGAAAAGATGGATCTTTAATAAAATAGAGAACTTGCAAACTTTCCTATTGAAATGACCAGAGCTGAGAAAAAAGTTTGATCTCCAAGTACAGGCAGGACTCAGGCGAGGCATAAAAATGGTGGATAGGAAGGGGAAATTATGAGGAATTTAACAAAGTTCCTGCATGGGAAGATGATACTGATAACTCATATGAACCTTCTCATTTATCAGAGCAATTGAAAGCAGCATATATAATCAATCACAGAAGAAAGCTTTATATGAAAGTATATATTGTAAAGATGGAGTTAATAGGCAAAAATGAATGTACTGGGAGACTGGGAAAGAGGAAGACTGGACTAAGATACTTGTAAAAAAGACAAGAAAAAGCTTTTTTAGTGGAGTTGGGGGAAGGGATGAGAAGGAATGAGTGAGCCTTCATTCCCATCAGAAATGGTTCAGAAAGGAAAGAACACACACACACACACACACACACACACACACACACACACACACACACACACACACACACACACACACACACACACACACACACACTCAATAGGGTATAGAAATCTGTACCTAGGGGAAAAAGAAAGGAAAGGGTTGGGAGAAAAGGAGATAGGGAAGGGGAAGGGGGTTGTAAGAGATAGAAGAGAAGGAAGTCATATACAACACACTTTTTTTCCTTTGGCAAGGCAATGGATTTGGGTGACTTGCTTAGAGGCACACAGTTTGGGTGGGTTGTTGGGTATCTAGGACTGGATTTGGGCTTGGGTCCTTCTGGCTCTAGGGTTGGTGCTCTGTGTTGGAAGAGGAGAGGAATGGAATGGAGGGAAATACAGTCAAATAGCAATATGGGAAAAATAATTGAAGCAACTTCTCTAATGGATTTATGATAAAAAAAAATGTGATCCATCCCAGGGATAGAGCTGATGGTGTCTGAACACAGACTGAATTTCATTTTTTTCTTCTTCTCTTGACTTATTTTTCTTGAGGTCTCTTTTGGGGGGGGGAGGGAGGAGGATTATGTTTTCTTTTACAACACTATTGTACTAATGTGAAAAATAGATGAATAAATTCAAAAAAAAGAAAATTTATCATGCTGTTTTCATCTATTTCAGGCAACATCCTCTATATACAATGGCTACTGCCACACTTGGACTCAGGAGAGATCATCAGCATGAAATGAATAAAGAAGTGGAATTGGGATATCAATATCCAATAGTCAAACAACATATATATCTTCCTCTGAGGGAACTAAGTGCTTGATCAATCAGGTGACACCCACTTCATATGGGAGGGAGAAAGAAACAGAGACAGAGTTAGAAAGAGACTGAGACAAAAAGATAGAAAATCAAATTGGACAGAGAGTGACAGAGAGAGATGGAGACAGAGACAGACACAGCCACAGAGACAGAGACAGAGACAGAGACTGACAGGGAGAGAGAGACAGCGAGAGAAGATTCATAAGCTTAGGTATCTGTGGTTTTCACTTAGGAGACTCCATTTAACTTAATACTCTGTATGTATGACCTATTCAAAGAACAAAGGAATGTAAAAAGTGGGTGGCCTTCCACAAAAGAATGATCGTTAAAAACCAAAACAAAAGTAAAACTTTTATGTTCTGGTGTAATGTAATATTTTATAGTACAGTAAGAAATGATGAATTTCAGGAATTCCCCATTAATATACTATGACTGAGCCAATGAAGAGTATAATGAGCAGAACCAGGAGACCAATGAAGAGAAAGACCACAGTGATGTAATTGAAAAGATTGCTGAAATGAAATTGAATAACTGAAACATCACTGATGATTCTAGAGAGCAAATTTAAAGTTACCTCACTACTGATGGGAGAGAAGTGGACTAATGTGACAGAATATCATTTACATTTTATAACAATATTTTAGCCATAACAGATGCAATATATTGCATCATTTTATTAGCTGACAATTCTTTTCCTTCATGTATAAGTAATTTTCATGTAAGCTTTATCATTAAACTGCTTCATATGAACACAGCAGTATCTTAAGGGACACTGTATACTACAAATAAAAATCCTGATCTCGTCTCCTCTTCCTTTTTCTTTTTTCCTCCTCCTCTTCCATCTTTTTTTTTTAGGTTTTTGCAAGGCAAATGGGGATAAGTGGCTTGTCCAAGGCCACACAGCTAGGTGTCTGAGACCAGATTTGAACCTAGGTACTCCTGACTGCAGGGCTGGTGCTTTATCCATTGTGCCACCTAGCTGCCTATCTTCCATCTTCTTCCCCTCCCCCTCCTCCTCCTTCTTCTTCTTCCTCTTTTAAACAAGGACTTTGGACTCCATAAACTAAGCTCTTTGAAGCTTCAGATCTTGTGAAAGATAATTGATATGTTCCCTTGGAATACTTGTAGTCTACACTGATTTTACACAGGCTCACACATTTGAAATTCATATGGAGCTTTAATCATCTAAATTTGGATTTGAATTTATAAAAAGATGATAAAATGTTACCATGCGAATTATGATAATACTAAAAAAATTCTAAGAATAATACATTTTTATAGTTTACTCTGATTCTTAGAAGATAATCAAGACAATTTTTTCTGGCAAACTGAACAATTTCTAATATTAAGGAAAGTCCTAATCATAAATTCCCTGGAATTATTTTTGGAGCACTTTGTATTAAAAAAATTACCAGGTGGGAGTTCTTTGCTTTGTTATTTATTACAAGTAGAGACAGCTCCAGTTCCTCTTCCACTCCATTCTAGAATTTGAAATCCAGGGATACTAAAATAGCAAACTGAAGAAAACTTTCCTTAAATCTTTCTTTCTTTCCCATAGGTAAATGTCTTAGAACCTTTTTTAAAAAACTTTTTCCTTCAAAATAATATTTAGGTTCCTTCACTCAGCATGTGTGTCTGTGTGTTTATGTGTGTTTGCATAATGTAGGGAATTGGAAATTTTTTTTTCCTTCATTACACTCAGGTCTTCATCTTTTTCTGGTTACCTTCTTTGTCTCATGACTGGTCCTAATAAGCTCATTCATATTCATTTGGCTGCCCCAGCATCCCCAGTGGAGTTCATGTTCCATATTGTGGACAGACTTTGTTTTCTGTTC